>NW_027069796.1:241879-545314 GCF_002906115.3 Quercus suber | reverse complement strand
CCATCCAAAATTAAAAGTTCCTTGATTTTAATGCAAAATGTGTTTAAATGTTTGCCTTTGAGGACAAATTGATTGAAAATCTTGATTTTGGAAGATCTGGGTTGAATTCAAGTATTTTTTGAAAAACTTTTCGTCTCATACTCATGCATTTTTTTATAAAACAATGTGCTTTGAGGAGTTTCTGCATTAAAATGCTCTATTTTCAAAAATCTGATTTTGCTAGACTTTCGATGATCGAACTTGTTTTTCGATCAATCGAAATTGCGATTAAATTTTTGGTTTGAGTCTGCCTGACTCGATTGATGTTCGATCGATTCTCGATCGATCGAAACTGAAAAATTTTCAGTTTCTATGTTTTTGACCAAATTTTTTTTCATGCATCATTTGTGTTTAGGATTCACATGCATTACATTGATTTTTGTATCTATCTTGTAGTTTTGAGGTCATATATCTCATTGTTTTCACACATAGCATGCATACACTTTGCTAAATTAGGTACTCAACTTGATTTAAAAATTTATTGATTAATTTTTGAGTTTTGTACATTCTAGTATATGCTATTTCTTATGTGTGAACTGCAGAAATTTTTTTCTTAAAAGATATGATGGATAATCAATTTGCAAATATTTTCTCTACTCATGCAACTGTTTATGGGTCATATAGTGCTATGTTTGCATTTTATTGAAAGAGAGAATATTTTTTTTCATGTGTATCCTCAACTTAGTTTTTTTTTTTTTTCAAAACTTGGTTTGTGTCTTTTTATTTATCCCCACCCCCCTTTGTTTTTCCCCAAACTATTTTTCCCAAAACTTGTTTTGTTTTTCCTATTTTTATAGGGGGAGAAATTTTTTTTAACCTTTGCGGTTCTTAGGTGGAGTTGTTGCTCTTCTTAGGGGGAGTTGTCTCTATTTTCTCTTACTCTATTGTGTATATTTTCTGTCTACCTTCTGATTAGGTAGTCTTTGTCAATACGTAACAAAAATGGGGAGATTTATTTGAAATGTGGGAATATGTGTGGAAAATACAAGAATGTTATGTTTAGGGGGAGTTAACCTTGTTTTTCATGTATCTAACTTAGGGGGAGAGTTAGTTTGCATATTTGTTGATTTACTGCTTTTCTGTCACACATGCATTTATGTGTTTTGTTTAGTGTTTCAGGAAATATACAAGTTGATTCAATTAAGCTACTGTTTATACTTGCAACTGATAGATAATAGTTAGGTTATATTTGTTGTTATGAGCATTATTCTTGTAAATGGCTTTTTAATTGTAAACTTTGAGCTTAGTATTTGTGTTTTATCACGGATTGCTAAAGGGGGAGTTTGTTAGGTTCTAAAGATTTAGGATTTTATGTATTTAGAACTCTAATTTGTATTGTTGGCAAACCATTATCAAAATAGGTTGTTTAGTCTTATTTAAACTTGCTCAAAGTTGGGTCTTTTATGTAAAGTTGGAATCAAGTGGCTGCAGAAGTATTAATGACTTTCGGCCTGGTTCGATCGATCAGAAATTAGACTCGATCGATCGAAAGTCACTTATCAGCAAAATCAGCAAACGTAAAAAGGCCATAACTTATTCGTTTGAAACCCAAATCGCGAGCCGTTTTTTTCAGTATTTAAAGGACATTATAAGCTAACCCTAGTTAGGGTTTTCAGAGCTTTTTAGAGAGATTAGAGTGCCTCTTGTGCCTCTTTGGTATTTTAGGATTTTGTACCCAAACCTCTCTAAGGTTGTTGCTCATATTGCTGTTTTGTGTAAATCTCTTGTGAGATCTTTGAGGAGCTTTCCTTTACACAAAACTTAGGGTTTTCAAGGTGGAGATATTATCAAAACCTTGATGATCATTCAGTTGCAGATTCAAGAACTTAAAGATACACAAGTGGGGGTGCTTGTACTTGATTGAAAAGTCCAAGAAAGAAGGAGTTCGTGGATTCGGAGCTTGCACGTGTTCGTGTCAGTAAGTTCTACTGGTGGGTAGCATTAGGAAGTCAAGCGGGGAGCTTGTAAGTCCTTTTGTATGAACTTCGATTCTTTCGCATAGTGGATTCAGGTTTATCTTAAGGATAACTAGGTCAAATCCTCTCCAGGTTTTTACCTTGTGGTTTCCTAGGTGATCATATCATTGTGTTATTTATTATTCCACTGCTTTATACTTTTGATATGATTGTATGTTTGTGATAACTTAGAATTACTTAAATTGACTAAGTTAATCACTTGGCTAATTAACTAGGTTAATCTGGTTGGTTTAAGGGGTCTAAATTTCTATCAATATATATGATTATATTTTTGTCTACTTTTAACAAATTAACAGAATCTTAATCTAGACACACTAAAAACTATTAAAAAATAAGAACTGATCATTGAGCTTGAAATCTTCTTGGAGGCGCCAATGAAGCGCTAATATATGAGAGTGTGAAGTAAGGAAGAGTGGGATTGAACATTGTGTTTGAACCCGGCCTTGCTTTGAGAAATCCGTAAAGAGGAGGAGAGGGCAGTGTGTGGATCTAGTTGGTAGAGGTTGAGAGAGAAGAAGACATGAGATGACGATATGGAATTAGGAGGAGATGATGTTTTACTTTTATAGTCTTTCTCGTTGGACTCCTTGGTTCTGGTTGTGGGATTAGAAGAGTTCTAGACTCTATTGAGATCACTCATAAAAGTGTGCAGGTGAGATGTTCTTGCTTAGGCCTATGAGTATTATCATTGTGGTTTTCTTGGTTTCCGTGTTAAATGTTAGTGCATCATTTATTTGGGTACAAAAATTAAAAAATTTAGATAAGATACATGACACAAAATTGGAGTTCAATTTATAATCTCTATGAAAGTGTGCAGGTAAGATGTTCTTGCTTAGACTAATAAGCATTATCATTGTGGTTTTCTTGGCTTCCGTGTTAAATATTAATGCATCATTTATTTAGGCACAAAAATTAGAAAATTTAGATAAGATACATGACACAAAATTGGAGTCAAATTTATAATCTAATTAGATTTTTTTTTTTTTTTTTTGAGTTGTGGTTAGGACAAATGGTGCAAAATTGAGATTTATTATTATATATATAGATTTATCGGGGGTACTTTTAACAAATTAACAGAATCTTAATCTAGACACACTAAAAACTATTAAAAAATAAGAACTGATCATTGAGCTTGAAATCTTCTTGGAGGCGCCAATGAAGCGCTAATATATGAGAGTGTGAAGTAAGGAAGAGTGAGATTGAACATTGTGTTTGAACCCGGCCTTGCTTTGAGAAATCCGTAAAGAGGAGGAGAGGGCAGTGTGTGGATCTAGTTGGTAGAGGTTGAGAGAGAAGAAGACATGAGATGACGATATGGAATTAGGAGGAGATGATGTTTTACTTTTATAGTCTTTCTCGTTGGACTCCTTGGTTCTGGTTGTGGGATTAGAAGAGTTCTAGACTCTATTGAGATCACCCATAAAAGTGTGCAGGTGAGATGTTCTTGCTTAGGCCAATGAGTATTATCATTGTGGTTTTCTTAGTTTCCGTGTTAAATGTTAGTGCATCATTTATTTGGGCACAAAAATTAAAAAATTTAGATAAGATACATGACACAAAATTGGAGTTCAATTTATAATATCTATGAAAGTGTGCAGGTAAGATGTTCTTGCTTAGACTAATAAGCATTATCATTGTGGTTTTCTTGGCTTCCGTATTAAATATTAATGCATCATTTATTTAGGCACAAAAATTAGAAAATTTAGATAAGATACATGACACAAAATTAGAGTCAAATTTATAATCTAATTAGACTTTTTTTTTTTTTTTTTGAGTTGTGGTTAGGACAAATGGTGCAAAATTGAGATTTATTATTATATATATAGATTTATCGGGGGCCCTTCAGTTTTGATGTGTCATTTGAGTAATTGGCCATTGTAAGAATTAAGAAACTGAGTCGGTAAGTGAAATAATATATTTGTTTTCTTTTCCCATAAATTTTCTATTTAAGATCAAGGGCAGAGCATTTTCTTGAAAACCTGCCTTTGGTTGTTTGTAGTTAACATTCATTGGATTCTTGAGTATTACACGCATCCTAAGGAGATGGCTCTAAAATATAAGCTGGAGACAGATATAGAGATCAAGGCACCAGCTGATAAGTTTTACAACATCTTTAGGAGCCAAATGCACTTAATTCCAAATGTCTCCTCTGACAAAATACAAGGTGTTCAGGTACATGAAGGTGATTGGGAAACCATGGGCTCTGTCAAGCACTGGAATTATACCTTAGGTAGGAGAAAGCATAATATATAAAGGCTTAACCCATGAATTATCCCAAAAAAATTTCCTCCTGAAGTTGTGGTTGTGTTGCAGAAATTGTTTAATAGAATATAAATTTATGTGGGTACAATATAAATTTTCCTCCTGTCTATCTTTTTTTCGCCAATAGTGATTGGCCAGATGTCTCTTTTATGTATATGTATATATCTCAGATACATGACATCTTGTAGTTCGTGTGACAAAAAGTGGAACATTTCTTGTGTTATAGAGGGTTTTTATTCAGTACTTTCATCCAATTTTAATACAGAAAATCCTCTGTATTAATTATATCATCATTTTCTTAGTCCTATGTCTAACAATTAGTAACACATCTTGAGGTTATTCCAGAATATTTGCAAAATAGAGTTCAGATGAATTCTGGCTATATGACAATATCATTATAGATTTTTGCTATCATGAAACTTCACTCAAATTACAAGCACAGATCACATAAAAATGAGGTGGAGCTTCATAATGTAAATCTTCTTTTAAAAGGGAGTAGGTAATACCACTAAGTTATGAGATACTTGACATGTAAATTCATTTAATATGTATATTAACTGTTTCTTAGTGGACTAATATACTGTTTCTAAAGGCTTAGTATGTGATAGGAAAAATTAATATAAGATATATCACTTCATAAAAAACTAGTGTGAGATGTGGAAATTATAAATTGTGAAACTTATCCACCATAACATGATGAGCATACTTTCATGTGATACCATATAGATGGGAATGCATTAAGTCTAAAGGAGACTGTTGAAGCAATAGACGTAGAAAACAAGTCAATCACTTATAACACTGTGGACGGAGAAGTCATGAAGCACTACAAGAGTTTGAAGTGTGGCGTTCAAGTAAGTGCAAAGGATGAAGGCAGCTTGGTGAAGTGGATTATTGAGTACGAGAAGTTGAATGAAAAAATCCCAGCTCCAGATGCATATCTGGACCTCGCAGCAAAGGTTACTAAAGATGTTGAGGCCCATCTTGTTAAGGCATAGCATGAAAGTTGTCATTCTCTTGTATTACAGAGAAGTATTGAGTGTTTGAAATTATCATTGTGTGGGTTTGCTTATGCATGTGTTCTGCGTTAGGACAATATTAATGCTCTCCTTCTCAAGAAATTACACAAAAGTAATAATTATCATTTGGTAGAATGAACTATGAAGTGCTTGTAAAGTTGTAATGTATAGCTAGGTATCATATCATGGGGGACTTCGCCCTGTCCAATATATGCACCGCACTAAATATGTCTGCATAGATTTGAAAGTTCAAATAGCGTTGAAAACATTATGAACGTTTAGACTCCCAAACAACAAATTATCAATTCAAGTTTTGTATCAAATAATGTATGTGCGGAAAATGATAACAAGCTTATAACAGAATTGATAAACAATCTAAACCAATTAAAATCATATCCACAACAGAAATTAAATGGTAAAGACTAAGAGAAGAGAGATGCAAACACAAAGACTACACGGCGATGTGTTATTGAAGAGGAAACCAAAGCCCTCGGTGTAAAACCTCTCCACCAACCTCTAAGCAGTCAATAATCCACTAGAAAATGTAGTTGGGATACATGAACAACAATAGACCCTCCAAGCCTAATCTACCCAGGTATCTAAACCCTCCAAGCTTCTTGCTCCAACGAGATTACGCAGAATCTTTGTCTTTTCTAGTTTGCCGGATTCCCCTATAAACCATAGCATCAACCAATAATCATTGGTTCCTTCCAAACTGCTTCCCTTAGCACCAAAAGACCTTTTCATAGACGTGGGTATGATGAGAAAATGATTTAGTCAAGAACCTCTCAAAGATGTGTCAATGGAGAGGAAGAGAGTAGAGGAATTTGAAGAGTCTCTTAGGTGAAGATTGTGGATGAATCAATCTTATTTTTCTCCAGGGTTTCTCTCTTAAAATTCTCTCTAGAAACTCTTTACATTTCGTAGGTTTAAGGGGTATTTATACTAGGGTGAGATAGGAATTTTCAAAACATTTCATGGGTTTAAGGGGTCTTAAAATTTTCAAAACAGAGCTGGTTGGCGGCTTGGCCTCGCGACTTAATTGAGTCGTAAGTTCAAGCTGCGAGCTAACAGAACGGCCAGGCTAGACTATTTGTCCTGTAGTGCTCCAGCTGGACCGACTGTTCATCTTCTCGCACGCTTCACTTGTGTGCTGAATTTGGCGGCTTGCCAATCACAAGTCACCCGCGAGTCCCAGCTGCGAAGCCCTACATACTTGAACTTTCTTGAGCATTTCAACACACTCTCTCACTTACTACCCTTACATGAATCCTACCTAAATACAAGGTTTATAAGTGATAAAATACAAGCAAATTGGCACAGAATAAAGTCAACAAGATAGTTGATTAAATTTAACCTTATAGTTTTCTTTTGTATCGTGTGCAATATTACATTATTACCTTCTTGTGTACATTTTATTCTTAATGTTACCTCTGATTCTGTTCTAAAAGTTGTTACACACTAATTTTACATATCTGTACAAAATGCATTGAAATTGATACTTAAATTCATGATTTTCAATCCATACATACACACACAAAATGTATTGAAATTGTGATTTGCAATCATGATTTTCAAGTAATGAAAAACTTGATACTGGAAAACAAAAGAAATATATTTTATCTAGCAGGAATTTAAACATGATTTTAAGTATAGAAAAGTAAGTGAACGGTTTTAGACCCCTTAAAACAACCAGATTGGTTAGCCTAGATTAATTAGCCAAGTTGTTACTTAGTCAAATTATGCAATTCTAGGTTAAAGCAATCAAATAATCATATCAAGATATAAAGCAGCGGAAAATAAATGAACACAAGATATGATGACCCAGGAAACCACACGGTAAAAACCTGGGCAGGATTTGACCTAGCTATCCTTAAGGTAAACCTGAATCCACTATGCGAAAGAATCGAAGTTAATACAGAAGAACTACAAGCTCCCCGCTTAACTTCCTAATGCTACTCACCAGTAGAACTTACTGAGACGACCACGTGCAAGTTCCAAATCCACGGACTCCTTCTTTCTTAGATTCTTCAATCAGCTACAAGCACCCCCGCTTGATTATCTTTAAGCTTCAATGGTAGCAACCAAGTTGATCATCAAGATGTAGATAATATCTCCAACTTGAAAACCCTAAGCTTTGTGTAAAGGAAAGCTCCTCAAAGATCTCACAAGAGATTTACACAAAACAGCAATGTATGAGCAATAATACAATTGGAGCAACCTTCAAAAACGTGGCTAGGGTTTAGTTTATATACCTAAGGTAAAAACATAAAACCCTAAACGTTTAATGAAGTAGGGCTGAGTTGGAAATTCTGCAGAAAAATCAACCTGCGCGATTTTCAATCGATTGAGTCTATTCTTCGATCGATCAAGTCAGGCCGAAAGTCCCAAGTACTTCTACAGCCACTCGATTCCAACTTTACAATAATAAATCAACTTTGAGCAAGCCTAAACAAGACTAAATACATTGTTTTGATCATGGTTTGCCAACATTACAAATTAGAGTTCTAAATACATAAAATCCTAAGACCTTAGAACCTAACAAACTCCCCCTTTGGCAATCCATGACAAAACCCTAATTAAAAACTCAAAGTTTTACAAGTAAAAAGCCCTTTACAAAGAAATGCTCATAAATTTCAAATTTAGCCTAACTACTATCCATCGGTTGCAGGTGTAGATGGCAGCTTAGTTGAATCAACTTGTATATTCCTGAAATACTCAACAAACGCATAAACGCATGTGTGACAGAAAAGAGTAAAACAACAAGTATAACATTCTTGTAAGATTCACACAACACAAAATAAAGACATATATAAATGATCAACTCATAAATATAAATCAATAAGTAGTGAATCACAAATCAACAAGAATCAATAAAAAACATGTATATCAATCAATGTTACTCCCCCTAACATAAATATCTCTAAAAATGATATACAAAGTGAAACACCTAGATATAATCTAAAAACTCCACAAGCTCCTCTCAACAAGTAACAAAAAGCTCCCCCTATCAACAAGAATCTCCCCTTAACAATAAAAACCCTCTACAGTCAAAAACTTCACTCCCCCTTTTTGTGACGGAATGCCAAAGAGCAATAAGGAGTCGCCATCAAAAGGAGGTGGTGAGGGTGAATGAAGACGCGCTAAATCGACTCGGAGAGCACGAATCTCATCTAGTAAGTCCACCAAAATCTGACCATGAGCCGCCTGAACGGTCACGACAGTCTCCAGAGTACGACGAACATCAAAATCGGTCGAAGGAGGTGGAGGAACATTAGCAGCAGCAGCATCATCACCAACTAGATCAAGAACATCCTCACCAGCAGTACTTGTAGAAGAAGAAGGAGGAGGCGCGCTACTAGACGGCTCGGACCTAGGGTGTTTAAAACCAGCTCGAAAATGAGTGGCCCTCTGTCTAAGAAAAGACGCACCTATGGGAGCTATCACATGAACGGGCTCAGAGGAAGGAAAGTCACTAAGGTCAAGATGGAGCAAAATCCTATGAATAAAAATAGGATGAACAAGGGCATGAGAAGAAGATGAACTCCTATAAACATCGTTCAAAGAACGAAGAAAGAGATGGGGAAAACTAATAGGAGCATCAGTAATCAGAGCGTACAAAAATACACACCTCTCAAGAGGAATGGTGTGAACATGAGAAATGGGCCAGATGGAATGACAGGCTATCCTAGATAGTGCAACCCGGAGAGCTCAGCAGAAGTGATCCTAGGATTAGAACCCCACTGGACAGAAGTCCCAGTAATGTAAGATAAACATCGCTCAGCTCGGGAGACTCGTCATAAGGATAGACAGGATCCCTAACCAACGGTACCCCTAGGGCATTAGCCACTACCTAAGGAGTAATGGTGTACCCTACACCTCGTATCCAACTCTTTACTAAAGTGTTGGAATCATAGACGTGGATAGAGATGTTCGAATAGAACTCTCTAATCAAGGCAGACGGTGGAGGAGGATCAGAAATGTCTAACAAGGGTAACCGGCCCCGACGCTCAAAGTTTGCCCTAATGGCAGGATCTAGCTCATCTAACAGAACAGAACGCTCAGCCCAAATCTTCCTCTTAAGGTTAAGTTTCTCAAAAAGCTCTTGGTTTTTCTCACTCGGAAACCTCTCACGGTCAAAGGAATGAGGGGATGGAGAGGAAGAGGGAATGGACCTACGGGCTCTAGTCTTCCTAGGCATGATGCTAAGGAAAGGACAGAGACACAAAAGAGACAACCAAAAGAAATCACAGGAAAAAACAAGACCAAGGACAGACTACAAGTTAGCAACAAAAATAATAGAATGAAAATCTATATGATACATGAATGGATACAATGCCATGATGCATGTACTAATGCAGTGAGCAATTAAGTTTAATTGAGATTAAATTGACAAAATTGGCTTGAGCAGGGAATTTCGTAACAAGAAACCCCAAAAATTGAAAACCACTTGAAAATTTTTAAAAACAAATTGATGAATTGAGCATTACAAAACACAACACATAGATTATAATGCTTAATTTCATCAATACAACAAGCCAATTGTATCAAATTCTACCCAATTTAACAAAATCCCCAAACAGGATCAATTAGAAACCCTAGATTTTTCAATTTCACTCCAAACTCAAAATTGATCAAATTAAACTATTAAGATCATGTCTATAGCATGTCCGCACAAAAACCCATTGATCAATTGCATAAAATATGGCTTGAATCAAATGAAAAACCCAAAATTGCAAAGTGCGAAAATCGCCCCTAAATGCATGAAAATATGCATGAAAAGATGAAAATAAAATCAAAAAGAAGGGCAAAAGTGTCTTACCGGCTTGAGGAGAGAGAGATTTTGCAAAAACTACGGAGGAAAACGACAAAAATCTCTATGTGGAGCCTTGCCAACTCGGAGAGAGAGAAGAAAAAGTTTGAAAAGTTTGAATAGTGATTTTGAAAAAGTCAGATCAGAACTTTTAAAAAACTTTTTCACGATATTCGATCGATCGAAAATTACATTCGATCGATCGAATGAAACAGTCATTTTAGAACAACGAAAGCACTTTTTCGATCGATCGAAAAACAGACTGGATCGATCGAAATGGGCAGAGGCTCACTAAATTTTTTAAAAAATCCAGTTTTGAAAGAACAAACCTAATTTTGAAAAACAACTCCTCAAAGCATTAAACAAGAAAAGCAAAATGCATGAGTATGAGATGGAATGCTTTTTCAAAAACCCAAATTTTTTAAACCCAAATTATGTCAAAAACAAGTTTCAATCATTCTCCCATTGAATTTTCTCAAGCAACAAAAATGTTGTGACAAATCTCAAGATATTTTCAAACTTGGTTGGTCAGACCAAAAACAACACACTAGCATGTACAGTGTTTAACAAAGAGTAACTTGTGTAGTGTGGATACTAGCAAAAACTTGAGATACATGTGAGGTGAAATGTGAATAGCAATCAAACACAAAGTCTACACAATTCATCACATAGAATTTAAAGAGACTATCACCTAAAGAGTTACATCCTATAACTCCCACATCTCCTAGAACAAAAGCTTGCAATCATGTAAGTTTCTTGCATTTTTGCCTCTTATTTGTATGAGATGGCATTCAGCCTAATAGTACACACCGGTTTGAATTAAGTGAATTGGCATCGAGCCTAATAGTACACACCAGTTTTAATTTAATTTGAGGCTACACCTTATGTTCTTTTTGTGCATGTGCTACACTTTCTCGAGCACAGAATCTTATGATATGCACTAAGGTGTTCATGATTGGCTAATGAACAGTGGTGAGATGGTTATTTATGCCTTACTCAAAAGGATCAAGTCCGTCAGTCAAATAGCATGTGACTTCATGATTAAGACAAAGTGATTAAGAACCAAACACATCTTTCCCACACAACATGCACTACAAAGCTTCAACTAGTCAAGTGCAATGAATAAGATCATTAAAGTTAAACAAGGTACACAAGACATGACATGTGTAAGAAGATAGACCAACCTTATTTTTCAAAAATCAAGAAACATAGTGTCAAACATAATTTTTTGCTTTCTCCTTTTCTCCTTTTTATTTTTATTTTTATTTATTTTTATTTATTTTAATTAAGAGAAAACAAATAAATCCTAGAATGAAATGCATGAACGTAATGCAATGCAAATCCTAGAACAAAACACAAAAACCAAAGAACAATGGTCACAGAGGAATGAGCAATGAAGCACAAGGACCATGTCAGAAAGACTCAATTAGGTCGAGTCTTTTGCATCCAAAACCTTTTAGATGCATCACGAGCATTAGAGTTCTTATTCACATTCGAGTGATTTCCAACTCTAGGATTGGAATAAAGGTTCAAAGCCTTTACCAATTCACCAATAAGTGCCATAGGATCTTGTGCTTGAGACACAGACACTTTTGGTTTGTTTGCTCTCTTAGCAGCTTGAAACTTGAAACAGTTAGGACGAATGTGTCCAGACTTACCACAAAAATGACAAACCCAAGCAGGTTTACCATGCATCTTGTCCTTAGAAAGGGTAGGTTTAGTTTCTCTCAGATCAACCCTATTCTTCTTAGGAGGTGAAACTTCTACGGTTTTGACTACCTCACTCATAGGTGGTTTGACAGTTTCACTCATAACCTCACTCACGGAAGGTTTAGAAGAAGAAGAAGGAACAAAATTTGTGGAATGCGATGCCAAGTCAAAAATGCTTTCAACATAACCTAACCCAGATTTATCAGAATGATACTTTTGAACATTCAGCATGTGATTAAGTTTAGAACTAGCAGATCTAGCAACAGATAAATCATGTTCCAAAGTTTTAACTTTATCAAGCAAGAGCATGTTCTCAGATTTAACATTGTTCAAAAGATCATTAGCATCAAATAGTTTAACAAGCAAATTTTTCTTTTCAAGCTCAAGAGAATCAATTTTCTTCAGGCCAAGTTCTATATTCATAGCATCCCTAGCAGCAATTTTGCAGAGTTTATTGTAGGCCTCTTGAAGATCTGCATCTTCAGAGAGTTCCCCATCAAAAGGGTTCTCTTCAACAGATATGCTTTCATTGACTACAGCAGTAGCAGTGAAAGCAATGAAGTTTCTATCCTCATCACATCCAGACTCATCATCGGAAACCTCATTATCGCTAAGGGTTACAGCCATAGTTTTACCCTTAGTCTTTAAGAATGTGGGACATTCAGATTTCACATGACCATACCCTTGACAACCAAAACACTGAGGACCCAAAGAATTATTTGAAGACTGACCTACTTTTCTTTTGGTTTTTCAAGGTTATTAACCTTAGTGGGATCATTCTTCCTAAAATTTCTAGGTTTAGCAGTGTATGTACCTCTTACCTTTCTATTGATATTTCTAAGAAAGTTTTTGAAATTTTTAGCAAGATAGGCAATCTCTGTAGCCGAGAGCTCATCATCAAATCCACCACCATCAACATCATCAACTGACTTAAGAGCCATTGATTTGGATTTGTTAACTTTAGGTAGGTCAGACTCATAGGACTGAAGAGATCCTACAAGCTCATCAACAGGGATGGAGTCCACATTCTTGATTTCAGTGATGGCAGTTACTTTGGGTCTAAAGTCTTCAGTTAAGGATCTAAGTATCTTCCTAACAATTTTAGGTTGATCATAGACTTCACCCAAATTAAAAGCAGAATTAACAATATCATTTAATTTAGCATAGAATTCATCAAAAGATTCATCATCAGACATTCTAATGCTTTCAAATCTAGAGGTCAATTGTTGCAATTTATTGATCTTAACTGCCTTTGTGCCTTCATGCACAGTTTGGAGGATTTTCCAAGCAATATGAGTAACCTCAACATTAGAGATCCTCTTAAATTCCTCCATGGAAACAGCGTTGAAGATGGCATTCATAACTTTGCTATTGAAGCTAGCTGCTTCTTTTTCAGAAGTTTGCCACTCACTCACAGGAGTAGTGGGCTTCTCCCATCCGTACTCAACGGAATTCCAGACTCTCTCATCAATGGATTTCAGGAATGCTTTCATCCTTACTTTCCAATAAGCATAGTTGTTTCCATCAAAGTGAGGAGGAACAAACAGAGAGTGTCCATGCTCCATGATAATAGGGGTCAAGGATCAGCTCAGAGATTAAGAAATCTCCAACAAAAAGAGCTACCTGCTTTGATACCACTTGAACGGTTTTAGACCCCTTAAAACAACCAGATTGGTTAGCCTAGATTAATTAGCCAAGTTGTTATTTAGTCAAATTATGTAATTCTAGGTTAAAGCAATCAAATAATCATATCAAGATATAAAGCAGCGGAAAATAAATGAACACAAGATATGATGACCCAGGAAACCACACGGTAAAAACCTGGAGAAGATTTGACCTAGCTATCCTCAAGGTAAACCTGAATCCACTATGCGAAAGAATCGAAGTTCATACAGAAGGACTACAAGCTCCCCGCTTGACTTCCTAATGCTACCCACCAGTAGAACTTACTGACACGACTACGTGCAAGCTCCGAATCCACGGACTCCTTGTTTCTTGGATTCTTCAATCAGCTACAAGCACCCCCGCTTGATTATCTTTAAGCTTCAATGGTAGCAACCAAGTTGATCATCAAGATGTAGATAAGATCTCCAACTTGAAAACCCTAAACTTTGTGTAAAGGAAAGCTCCTCAAATTTCTCACAAGAGATTTACACAAAACAGCAATGTATGAGCAACAATACAATTGGAGCAACCTTCAAAAACGTGGTTAGGGTTTAGTTTATATACCTAGGGTAAAAACATAAAACCCTAAACGTTTAATGAAGTAGGGCTGAGTTGGAAATTCTGCAGAAAAATCAACCTGTGCGATTTTCGATCGATCGAGTCTATTCTTTGATCGATCTAGCCAGGCCGAAAGTCCCAAGTAATTCTGCAGCCACTCGATTCCAACTTTACAATAATAAATCAACTTTGAGCAAGCCTAAACAAGACTAAATACATTGTTTTGATCATGGTTTGCCAACATTACAAATTAGAGTTCTAAATACATAAAATCCTAAGACCTTAGAACCTAACATTTTTGAATTTTCAATTTTTTTTTTAATGAAAAATAAAGTAAAGAAAAATTGGAAAATACCTTGCTTTTCCCAATGGTCCTGAGATATGTAGGGCACTCTTATTTCATGTGTCCGAATCCTTGACATCCAAAGCATTTTGGTCTTGATGGAACAATGTACTAACCGCCATTCCTAGTATCCTTCTTTCCTTTATCCTGGTTCTTGAACTAAGATGAGCTGGACTGCTTGCAGTCTTTGTCAAATCCTTTAGCATTGGCATTCTTCATAAACTTTTTGAATTGCCGGGTGATATAGAATTTCATTATAGAATCTTCATCGTCTGAAGATTCATCAGTGTCACTGCTCTTGGCCTTCAATGCCATACTTTTGCTCTTGCTTAATTTCCCTATCCTTTTCAAACCCAACTCATAGGTCTACAAATTGCCAACCAGCTCTATCAAAGGAATTTTGTCAATATCCTTTGATTCCTCGATTGTAGTGATCTTGGCATGAAATCTCTCGGGTAGAGATCTAAGCACCTTTCTAACAATCTTGGGTTCGGGAATGGTTTCTCTAAGATTAAAAGTTGAGTTCACTATGTCCTCGAGCTTGGCATAGAACTCATCGAATGACTCATCCTCCTTCATCTTATTCTCTTCAAAGCTTGTAGTAAGTCTCTGAAGCTTTGAATCTTTGATAGTCTCGGTTCTTTCATAGGTTGTCTAGAGAATGGTTCATGCTTTCTTAGTGGTTTCAGTAGAGGATATCTTCTTAAATTCCTCATTTGTGACTGCACTGAATAAAGCATTCAATACCCTGCTGTTGAAGTTTGCCGCCTTGATCTTAGCATCATCCTAGTCGGCCGGCGCTTCTGTAGGTTGTCTAGAGAATGATTCATGCTTTCTTAATGGTTTCAGTAGAGGATATCTTCTTAAATTCCTCATTTGTGACTGCACTGAATAAAGCATTCAATACCCTTCTGTTGAAGTTTGCCGCCTTGATCTTAGCATCATCCTAGTCGGCCGGCGCTTCCGTAGGTTTGGTCTAGCCTATCTCCACAACTTGCCACACCTTTTCATTTAAGGATTGCAAAAAAGCTCTCATGCGTACTTTTCAGTATGCATAGTTAGTGCCATCAAATAAAGAATGTATAATAAAAGACTATCATCTATCCATGACAAACAGGGGTCAATAGATCACACAACAAAGATTAAAACCTAATCAGAGTGTGTTTGCTCTGATACCACTTGATAGGCCAAGAATGTATTAATCCATTGTGATGAATTAACAAATTAATTAGCCAAGTTAATTAATTAATTCAATTAGTATGCAATACGCGTGGTAGCACAAACAAATCACCAATTCACTAAATGCAGTGGAAATTAAATTGACACGGTGATTTGTTTACGAATGGAAAAAATCTACACGGAAAAAACCGCATCGGGTGATTTTAAGGTCACCATTCTCGATAATTCACTATTATTACAACAAGCGGTTACAAGTAAAGGAATCCCAGTACCTTATATCAACCTACAGTTGAACTCTTACACCAATACCCAATTGGACTTATTCTGTAGTGACAGTCTCTCATTTTCAATGCACAGCACCCAATATGTGACTAATCAATTCGATGAGCGGATCCCAGTACACGGCTTATTCACCAACTTGAGAAAAATGTTGGCTACAAAGTTCTTCAATTTATCACACGATGAAGATCACGAAACTCCTTAGTTACAAAACCCTATGGTGTACAAACATAGCAGCTTCTTCAAGAGAAAGATGAACTAGGGCAAATTTTGTCTCTAGTCACAATTTGCATGAACACAACTTTGCTTCACACTCGCGCAACCTTTTATGGCCCTTAAAATAATCCTTATATATGTTTAGGGTTGTGAGAAAAGAAAGCCCAAACATATACACACGGATTGGATGAAAATCAAAGCTAAAAATCTGTTTTTCATAAACCTTGATAGATAGCTTATCTATCGAGAAGTTGTCGAGCATCGGGCTAGAACAACATTTTAAACCTTAATAGATACTAGTTGTCGAGTTTTAAAATTTAGCACTTCTTCACTTGTTTCTTGGATAGACTTGCATGGCTTTAACACTTAATCTTGAAACCTTATTCCTTGAAGTATTAAACACATCTTAGATCTACCAAATTACAAGTAAAGTGCATTTTGTCAAAGGATTAGTCAATTCTCTATTGACACATGTTCCTAACATTAAATCACATATGTCTTAACATCTCTCCCTTTAAAAGAGAGAGACAGAGAGAGATTTTTAACTTAAAGAACAAATACAACTTCGAGTGAATTAAATGGGTTCAATAATGCCTTAGTTAAGAGGACTTTCCTAAAAAAAAAAAAAAAATTTCAGATCCTCGATTAGTGCTTTATCAAGATAACAATAATGGAAGTATGGAACTGATGCAAATAGAATTAACAACTAAGACATTAAAGAAAACTCTTAGTTGCAGTAATCGAAAAACTTGATACAAGTATCAAAGAACTAAATTACAGTACTACTTGTATCAAAGTCGATGACAACAAATAAATTTCAACGTATTGATGTTGGATGATTGTGTCATTTCCCTTCTTGAGTAGCCTCATTTTATAAGCAAAATGTGTAGTTATTTCACCAATAATAACTTTATCAATTAGGGGCGTAGCTTCTTATCTTCTTGGTAACCATCTTTCTTTATCTTCATGTCTTCCACCTTCTTCTGTAAAAATAAAAATAAAAAACTCTTCCACTTGAGTCATGTATGGCTAGTACTCTTGTGACAAACAATATCATACGCCAAAAAAAAAAGTGATGAACAACATATATTACCACATGTAAATATGTAATTTGATTGCGTTATTTCCTAATTCAACCTAATCAAATTTAGCTTATCAAAAACAATGTTTTGAAATCCCTCTTGTTTCGGTTAGAATGACCAAAAGTTTCCATTCTAATACATAAATTGACACAACAAATCCCCAATTCTACCTTCGTAACAATTTCAACTAGCATTTGAATGTATTGACCATTTTGGTTATATTTCGCTTATATATATATATATATATAGATAGATAGATAGATACTAGCATGTAACCCGTGCTTACACACTGGAATGATAAATTGTAATAGTGCTATTGATGTTAGCTTGTGTTATAAAACATATAAGATATTAGTTTGACGAGGACATTTAGAGATACTAAAATAGTTTTTTCTTACAATTTTCATGATATTAGTTACGCTAAGTTTCTCATTACACATATAATTTTGAAAATCATTATTGGATATTATATATATAATATCAATTCACAATCACTGTCCATGAAATTCTACTAAATACAACACAAAATAAAATAATAAATTGGTCTAATAATATCTCCTAATTGAATAGGAATATGTGCATAGAATCGTTTAGCTTAATTACAATTTGTTATGTTCAAGATCTTGACATACAAAATATCTTAATAGAAATAATATAAAAAATATGTTCATTAGTTCATAGAAAAACTAATAGCAAAAATCTAAATAATTTAATTTATATGGAAAGCTAACAAAAGCAAAATTCAATTTTGAATCTAATTAAATTTTCTCTAAGCATTGGTTATATATATATATATATATATATATAATTAGGTTTTTTTATGGTTTATTTATATTGGACTCCTCGTTTTCTACATTGAATTAACTCATCACTTGGCACAAAAATTAAAATTAAACTCTAATTGAACTCTAATTTGAAATCTAATTGAATTTTCTCTTTTCTTTGCCTATATATATATAGATTACATTGGTCTAAACCAATATTAAATTTTTTTGTTCCAGTGGTTAAATTGAACAATCCTTTAAACAGAATTCAAAATGTTGATCATGTGTTCATTTTAGTGGATGAATCACAAAACTTTAACCTTTGATATCCAAAGCATCATTGTGTTGGAAAATCCTTTGTTTGCTTAAGAATAAGATTGGTCTTGGTTGTAATAACATTGCTCTTATGAAGAAAGTCATTTATTGTGAAAGCAACATCACTGTGTTGGGGAGTATTGTGTTTCCTAACTCTCTGCTGTCCAAAACTCTAAGATTTATATCAAAAACTCTAAGTCTAGAGTTAGGGTACGATTACTGGAAGAGGTTAAGCACCCTTGACCGCCAATCATAGTTAGCCTTCATAGGTTGTTATTGGATAGTGGTCAAGTGGGGTCTACCTAATGGGCCTATATGAACCTGCGCTACTATCTAAGTCCGAGAGTTTGTCTATAGGATATGTGAATCAGAGTCATTTAGAAAGCAAAGTATGAGTCATGTGAAAGGAAACCAAACATGTGTTCATGTAAGCATGTGAATTTGTAACCATCCAAGCACATTAGCATGTGAACATGTGAATATATATCCAAGCATGTGGACACGTGAGTATCCAAGCATATGGGTATTTAAACAAGTGATTGAACCTTGAGTTGATATTAATGATTAAGTCTATTAAAGAGTACACATGAATTAAGGTTGAAGTTTTATTAAGTCTTGAATGTCTTCTCTCATTAAACTTAATTGGTTAACCCATGTGTTCTTGCTTTGTTGAGAAGTGGTCTTACATGCTTGTCTTTCATCATTAATCGTAATTAAATTCAAACCCCGAGCCTTATAAAGAAAGTATGAATTTTCTAGTTTCTTCTTTGATTGGTGTACGCATCTCATAAAGCACCTACACCAATCACATAGTGGCGTATGGCACTCATGAAGTGTGTATGCCAATCATGAAGCAATGTATGCCACCCATAGTAGGGCTGAGTTGGAAACCCTAACAGTAAGCTATGTGTATCTTAGGAGAAAATGGGCAAATGCCTTTTTCGCGCAAACAAAGCAACATTTTGCCCACTTTTCCAAACTAATAAAGGAAATGTCCCTCTTTTGAAACTCAGTTTTCTCAAAATCGAGTTAAGCCCTATAGTGGCTTTTTTAAAGAGCCTATAGTGACGTTTTAGGGACCTATAGTGGCGTTTTGGAACTCGAGCTCTATGAAATTGAGTTATAGATAAAAAATAAAATAAAATAAAAATTACCTATAACTTGAGTTCATGGAGCTCAAGTTCCAAAACACCACTACAGGTCCTTAAAAGGTCATCATAGGCTCCTTAAAACACCACTTTAGGGCTCCAGAATTTTATTTTTTTTTTAAACTCAATTTTTAGAAAATTGAGTTACAAAAGAGAGGCATTTCCCTAATCAGTTTGAGAAATGGAGCAAAATGCCACTTTGTTTGCATGAAAACGGAATTTGCCCATTTTGGCCGTGTATGTATGTGCACGTATTGTAAAAATCCTATCAAGTTGTTAAATTGGTATTGTCCAACTCATAAAGATTTGAATTTAATTAGTATCGTGAAAATTCACTAATAGTATAGGGATGACTGATCCTACTTGGTGCTTGATTGAAGAGATGAAAAAAGTAAAGGGAAGAAAAACTCTTTTGTTTTGTTAAGAAAATAAATTAGATGATAAAAAATGCAGTTTGTATAAATTTACTCTTATGTCTTTATTAGATAATAAAAAGTAACACATTATATTTTTATTAAAAATTTGTGTATGGATAGACACTTCATTTTCTTTTACAACAACCCAAAAGAGATGGGAATGCTTAAAAAAATAAAATTGATGAGGTGTAAAAAAATCTACTTGGAGAACACATAAAAGGGATGAGAAGGGTCAGAATTTTTTTTCTAAATAACAATAAATATTAAAAAATTTAGTTAGTTGTCACGTTGCAAAAGAATTTTGAAAACTAGCATCTCGAGTGTCTAAAACTCGAGTTCCAAGATAAAAATCAAGTTTTTGAGGATTGATTTGTAAAAAAAATCCAAGTGAAAATCGAGTTTTAAAAACTCGAGTTCAAAAAACGCCCCTATAGGGCTTAAAAACGTCACTATAGGGCTTAAAAATGGAGTTATAAAAAAAATTTAGCAGAAAAACGCCACTATAGGGCTTTAAAACGTCAGTATAGGGCATAAAAATGCCACTATAGGACTCACTGAACCTGGTATTGAGCACTCATGAAAAAATTTTGTGGAAAAACGCAGCTATAGGGCTTTAAAACGTCACTATAAGACTTAAAAACGCCACTATAGGGGCAATAAAACTATAATTTTTTTTGCATGGAACTCGAGTTTGTAAAACTCGAGATTTATGTAAATGGATCTTGATTTTCTAAAACTCGAGATGCCTAGTTTCCTTTATAGTTTCACGCGTTGTCTAACTAACCGAATACTCCTCTTACCCATGATTATTCTGCCCATTCCCCCGAAGGGTCAAAACAAAGGATGCAGAAATAAATGAAATGTGTGAAAAAAACAAAAAGATAAAAGGACGTTGTCATGGGGGGTGTTTTTGTCCAAAATGCTTGAAAGATTTGTTCTTAGATTTCTCTTTTCTTTTTTCTCCAAATCAAAGAGATCAATTTTTGGTGGGCTCAGAGAGTAAATGCCTAGATCCCACCAAAAATCCTCTCACTTTTATCTCTTTACCAAACAATACCAAATCTTAATTTCTCTCATTTCTTTTCTATGCTTTCTATTTTACTTCCAACCAAACATAGGCTTACGTTGTTAGTTGAGGTTGTAAGATAACCAATTAAACTGTTGGTTTGGGTTAAGTGATAATAACTAAAGCTATTCGTCCCTATAAATGATGACCACTTAAAGTATTGATGGCCGCTTAAAAGAATTGATTTGGGTGAGATGACCACTTAAAGTGTTGGTTCAAAATGTCATGCTAAGAAAAGTTTTTATGAGTTTGCAACGACCTAGTATTATTGAGTCTATAAGAGATATATTAGACAAATTAGCCAATGTAATAAGCCTAAGCCCACATACTTTATGTGCAAGAAAACTCCCCTACTTGTACTAGTAGTCTAGAGTTTAGTCTCCTATATATATATATATATATATATATTCATGTTATGGTTTTTTAGTTTTCAAGACCCCTAAATAAACAAGGTTTAACTAGTTTTAATGCCAAGTTATTAATTAAGTCAATTGTACAAGCCTTAGGTTAAGCAAATAATCAAGCATATCATGCATGATGAAAAAGTAACATTCCGTTTGTTTTGAAGTAAAATATTTTATTGAAAACATTTTCACTTTACGATGTTTGGTTGTCTACATGAAAATGACCAGAAATGTAAAATGAAACAAATTTCTTAATCTCACAACCCATCAAATCCAAGCAACCTCCACCAAATCAGTAAAGACCAACCCACCACCAATACATGAATCACTGGGGAATAGGTACACTCTAATTACTTTCAATTTGTAAACAAATTTACCAAAACATCAGGCATAATAAAGATGACATTATAACCACTAGTAATTAGTTAGTACATCGACATGGTACTCCCTCACATTTTAAAATTAAGTGGACTGTCTCACATTTCTTCATTGTCACTTGCAAATGGTTTACAATTGCTTCTCAGCTACTAGGAAGAACAGATAATGAGATAAAAAACCACTAGCATACCAACCTCAAAAAATGCTTGAAATAGAACACAATCGCACAAGAAGAAAACCACCCAAACCACCAACGTAGTAGCTTAAACCCAACACCTGACCACTTATATCCACCTATTGGAGAGAAAAAAGATAAAAAAAGATGGCCAACCACCCACTACAACCCACAACAGAGTCACCACCACAATCCATTTCAGCTACCCACCAATTAAAACCCACAACTCAACCACCACAAAGACCCAAAAAACATCCCAGCCATCCCCCACAACCCACAAACCCAGCCATCTAGGACCCATAAACCATCCAAAAACCCAAATCGGTAAAGCCACGCAGCAATAAAGGAAAAAAAAAACTGAGACTAAAAGAACGAATCAATGATGATGGAGGTGGCCAAGAAATAGTGGGGCCAACAATGATGGAGGATAATGAGAAAAAAAAAAAAAACTCAAGGAGGTGAATCAGTGAGTGGTGCTAATGGCAGTGGAGATGCAATCGGTGATGAGTGGCACCAATGAGTGGATCAATGGCCGGTGATGAGTGGCATCTAGGAGTGGATCAGAGGCTAAAGGTCTGGTTTGTGGAAGGGAAATTTTGATATTGAGAAAGCACAATGTTAAGAGAGTAAGGAGAGATGACTGAGTGACTTTTGTAAAATATTTTACAGTTGGTTGGCCTGATTTTCCACTTTGACTGGAAACTATTTTATGGTTGACCATATTTTACATCAAAACAAACATAGTAAAATGCGTAAAATAATTTACTTCAAAAAAAAATAGAGCGAAAATAACACAATGATATGACGATCCAGAAAAACTAATGAAACAAACTAGTTTTAAGATAAAAAACTTGGGGGGACCAATCCCAAGAAAAACAATCCGCTATTAGACATAACATTACAGCCAAAATATTTAATTCATAGTAAACCTAACTAGAGTTAACAAACTTAGCTCTAAATCCTACAGACTTATTTGATATGGATCTTTTCCAACATTAACCTCCAGTTTACGTTTATCTTCAGTACACTTGAAATCTAAAACTTGGGTTGCAACTTGATTCTACCGGTACTATTGGTGTGAGTGTGATGTCTGGTAGAAACTTGAAAAAGTAAAAAGCACAGACCCTCTCATATCTCTAAAGAGTAGCTCTCCAAGACTTGAAAAACGTGCAATAACTTTATTATATATATATATATATATATATTAAAAGCTCAAATGTGTGTGAAAACACAAGAGCTATTTAGACCCCCAAATTAAAAATTATGGCTCAGTTGATTTTACTCTAACTTAAACTAAGTATAGAATAGAGTAGATGCGAGCGAACAAACAATATAACTACTCTAAGCCATATTCATCAAATATCAACAATAAAATGAAAGCTAAAAGAATAGGAAAGAAAGATGCAAACACAATATAATACCACAATGTGTTATCGAAGAGGAAACTGAAGAACTCAGCGAAAAACCTCTCCATTGCCCTCCAAGTGGTAAATTGATCCACTAGAGAATAAGTTGGAGTACACAAATAATAAAAGACCCTCCTAGCCTAGTCTACCCCATGTACTTGAGCCCTCCAAGTTCTTGCTACCAACTAACTTGACGAAGCATTTTCTTCTCTAGCTTTCTGAATCACGCAATTCAGTCCGATTGCATCCACCAAACAAATGGCTTCTTCCAATACTTCTCAGCAGCACCAAAACCTTACTTTACACTCAGAATGGGTGTGGTAATTGTTTGGACTATCAACCTCTCAAAGATTTGGATATAGAGAGGTAGGAGTTAAGAAAAATCACACAGGATTGTGTAGAGGATTGTGGGTATGACAATTTCTAACTCTCGAGAGTTATGGCTAGGATTTTCTTTCTGAAAAGAACTCCTTCCAATATGTGGGTAATGTGGGTATATATAGTGTGGGTGAAGACATGGTGTAGCAGATATGCCAAAATAATAAAACAAAATGTGTCGCAGGTATCTCACGGGAAGGCCTTACCCGCGAAGTACTTGCGAAAATTAGCTGTCATGACTCTTCACATTCCAGTCATATGCTCTGCACGTGGCTCACTTCGCAGGAAGGCTTCTCGTAAAATACCCGCAAAATCCACACTTTCTTCAATAGGCGCTTGGGTCTTCATACTCTCTCACACACACAACCTATACAATAAAATCCCACATAAAATACAGGGTACATATGATTGAACAAAAATACAATCAAATTTGACGTGGAATTAAAGCTAATACAAAATAATTGTAAATAACAACTTTACATATATACTTAGTGAATTTGGACTAAAACTCTAAATGCTTGATGGGCTGTTAGGCTTTAATAAAAATTCTGTAGAAACGAGGTTCGATTGATTGGATAACAACTTCAATTGGTCAAAGCTATTAGACTTTGTTTTCTTGAATCTGCAGTTTCCTTTATTCTTGTATTCTAACTTGCAACGCCTTGAGCATTGTCTAATATACTCTATAGACTTTATGATTTATACCTGGGCAAGTTTTAAATAGCCTATAGATACTATGATCTATACCTAGATATTTTTGTATTCTCAGTTGGCCAATTATTTTAAACTTATAGAACCTAACACGGTTCACTGTAATACAAGCTTTATACTACACTTTTATACAATAGAAATGTAGCCCTTAAGGCCAGATTTCCTCCATGGACATAAGCCGTCAAGACTGAACCACATAATCTTTATGTTATCATGTTTCTACTCTATATTTCCTTTTCCGCATCCATTTTAGCATATACAACATAATATACACATTAATACTAATATTTAACAGAGTCATCATTTTTTGATACTATACAGATCAATTATGAGATTCAGTATACTGGATCTTGAAACTGATGTGAACCTGCTTTAATGAATTCCTTAAGCTTTTTATTTTGAATCATGTCCAATAATTAATGGTTGGGGGAGAGAATTGAATTTATGAATGTAAAAAGTACTTGATCTCTTATAGCTGGTTGTAAATTGACCAACTAGTAAAGCCTCTTATTTTTTAATTAGATATCTGAAATTTGAATTTCACTTACACCAAAAACTAGCAAGTATTTAAAAATAATTATAAAAAAGTAAATAAATAAATAAATAAAAACAATTTTGTGATCCGTTCATAATACATTGGATCTTCTTCGTTAGTTATATATCATGTACAATCCCTAATACACCACATAGGAGTATCCGACATATGAGAGACCCATCGATAAATCCAAGCAATGAACATTCACGTAAAATAGATGTGATTTCCTGATTGGATGCTTCCAAAATTGGTGTCAACCTTCCACTCAACCTGAGTCCTTCAGCTTCGAAACTCTGCCACCATGTTGCTGTTTGACTGATAGGAATCATAGGACAGTGTCCTCTGAACCCAAATTTCGAGGGCATGGTCGGGGTGTTAGATGAGGACATGAGGTAATGGGGTTGCATATTAACAAGCACATATGGACATACCTTTATATCAAAATTGATAATCACAGGAAAGCCAAATAAACCACAGCGTAATATCAGAAATTCCAAATCCAATAAACATAGAAAATCCGACAAACATAAAGCCAACTAAATTATAAAAAATTAATAAATTAATTACAAAAACTTGAGACTCTCAAGGAGTACATTAACATAAAAGACTGGCACAGGCACAGGCACAGGCACAGGCAACCATTGTTAGGTGTATACGTGTCAGTAAAGTCTCACATTGAATAAAGATTAGAATAATGAGTAGTTAATATAACGTAACTGAGCACATACCCATTGAGCTTAGGTCTTTTGGGTTAAAGTGTGTCTCCATATGTTATATTAATTATTCAAAAAGCTCTCCAATGTATTTTATCTCTCCAACAAGTGGTATCAATCAGCCAAATACACCTTACCAAAATCAATTTTTCCCACAAATCCAGCATTGTACTTGTTGGCCTGATCTAGATTTACTTCTGTTCTAATTAGAATTTCTAGATTTTGATTTTCCCCAATTAGAATTTCTGTCATTACCTCTGCCTCTTGTCTCAAGGTTTAGGACAAAACCAGATCCTGAGGTTTCACCCACATCTCTTCTACGAATCTCTTCAACCAAAATTAAATCTCATATGTCATTGTACTTTAGCTTTTCTTTTCCTATAGAATTGCTTACTATCATCCTCATTGCCTCCCAACTAAAAATGGCAGAGAACACATCAGTAGCATAACATCTGAATGAATTTAACACCATCACAAATCAATTGTCGTCTGTAGAAATTGATTTTGATAATGAGATCCGTGCATCACCCCTACACATGCCCACATACACAAACATGAATAGGAGATGCATACACACATCAATGTGCGCACACATTTGGAAAATCTTATATATTGTTTTTACTGCTTTAATTCATATTTATTGTACTTAGATTTGGTATTAATATATGTGATTGAATTAGTTATTTGTGTGAATTGTATTATAATTAGTGTTATTGATCAATAAATCCGTAAATTCTGCTATATTAATCTTATAAGAATCTAAAGTAAATATATTTTTCAATTTCTAACTAGTGCACGCGTGCTAATGTGACTTGATTGAATCATATGTTGGACTGACCTGTAAGGTAGGGTTGTACTGCTATCAATGTCTACCATTCGCTTGGTGTAATTTAGTACATGTCCATGTTCATAAGCTTTTTCTCGAAGTGACATAGACTTGTACTCCTATAAAATGTAACCCATTGGTTTTGTTTTTGTTTTTATTTTCCTATTATTATAATCTATTTTACGCACTGGTACTTTTTTTTGGGTCAAAAATAGTATCAAAGCGACATGAATCATGTTATTGGCCTGGCACAATTAGTTGTTGTGGTTGCTGCTCTACTTTGATTCTTTTTTATGATTTTTGATCATTATTATTTGTTCATGATAATATTTTTAAAGATAGCTTGTCCTTTCATTTTAATTTGTAAACATATGAGCGTGGATTGTTCCTTTTCTAATTCAATATTTGCGCATGGTCAATGGGTATCATCAATATGATAGAATAGTGTTGGGTGTCAGATGAGTTAATGGGCTTGCATTTTGTTCCCCCCCCCCCCCCCCCCCCAAAAAAAAAAAAAAAAAAAAACTTGCATTTTCTTTTTTGACTGAAAAAAACTTGCATTTTCACAAGCACGTACCAATAAAAAAAAATACTAATCCCACTAATCTAACATAACGCCAACTAAATCAGGAAAAAAAAAATACGGAGGCTTGAGACTCTGTACAAACACACACGAGCGTGCACACAAACACTCACACTAGCCAAAAAATATCACGGAGGCTTGAGACTATAAACAGGGACGCGCACATGCAGCTGCACACATATGCACAAACATACCCGCGCGCATTTATCAAATCTTATATATTGGTTTTACTGCTTTCATATTTTATTGCATTTAGATTTTGGTATTCATAATTTCATATATGTGCTTTGAACTATTTATCTGTGTGAATTGTTTTATAATTAGTGTTATTGATCAATAAATCACTAAAACTCCGCTAGATTAATCGTACAGAGTCGAAATAGATTTTTCATTTCTAACGCGTGCTACTATGACTTGACTGAATCATTTGTTGGACTGACCTGAAATGCTAATAGCTAGGATGGTACTGCTATCAATGTCTACCAGTCCCTTCAAGTAATTTAGACTTATTCACACATGTCTATGTTCATAAGATTTTTCTTGATGCGATTTTGATTTGAACTCCTATAAAATGTAAGCCACTTGTTTTTCTTTTTGTTTCTTATTATCATAAACTATTTGTCCCACTGCTACTATATTTGTGGTTGCTGCAGTGCTGCTTTACTTTGATTCTTTTTTATGATTATCGATCACTATTATTTGATCATTATAATATTTTTAAAGATACTTGTCTTATCATTTCTAATTTGTTAACATAGGAGCGTGTCATTGTGGATTGTTCTTTTTCTAATTCAATATGAGAGCATGAGGGATAGTTTAATGATGAATTATACTTTGTCACCCTGGCAGTGGTTACCATCAATTTGATAGAATTATGTTGATCGGTTTCTATCTTTCTGTGATTGTTCCAGTGCAAGGGAAAAGGAGTTATATATGTGATACATATGGTCTGAACCATAACCCGGTATGCCCTGGAAGATGCTAATACTGAAACATAATCATGATGAGATATACAATAATTTATGTCAAAAGAAATCACTCGGTGTACCAAATAATTTCTCACTTTAATAATGTGATTCCCTAAACATATCAATGGCATATCTGCTTAGGGAATAAAATAATTTCTTTTTATATGCAAATCAATGACACCTTTCTCTAGTTTAGCCAAAAAAAAAAAAAAAGACACATTTCTCTAGGTTACAAGCAATACCATGTGAACTGGATCCTTAACTAAGGCACATAAAACTTCTATATAAGTGTGCCAGGCTGCCAGCCAAAGTAAACTGGCAAAAGTGGGGTATTACTGATATATTTTTATTGATTAATCAGTTTAGGAATTAGATCAGGAAAAAGAAAAAAATGTCTCTGTTTGGTAAGGTGGAGACTGATGTAGAGATAAAGGCGTCTGCCGAAATTTTCCATGAGGTTTTCAGCTGCAGGCCACACCACATATCAAATGTGTGCCCTGACAAAATACAGGGTGTTGCTTTACATGAAGGTGACTGGGGCAACGAGGGCTCTGTAATTTGCTGGGACTATGTCCATGGTAAGGGAACTTGAAGTTGTAATTAACCTTGATTAATAGTGTGTGCCTTAATTTAACAACTAATTTGATAGTGCAAACCTACGTTAAGGTCCAACAGTCTTTCAATTACTTAAGCTTCTTGTTGCTGGTAAGTTGTTTAGCTGAATTAGACTACCATTACTAAACATTTTGATTTGATAATTAAAATGAGATAGCAGTATATGATAGTCTTATTTTTTTTTTACCTTTAAACCTTTTCCAAGCAATATTAATAAGTCAAGCTTATAAATATTAGGCTAACCTTTTTTAGGAAGAACCATGAGTCAAATCTCCCCTCTCCTTTTTTCTTTTAAAAAAAAATCCCCCTTTCTTATTATTGTAACTATCAAAATATCAAAACAATAGAAAACAAAAAACAAAAATACAAAAAAAAAAAAAAAAAAAAAAAAAAAAAAATGGTGCGAATTTATATTAATAAAATAATAAATACATGTGCTACAGTAACCGTGTATATATACACGGTTACTGTAGCTCATGGATAAATATAGATGATTATACCAGACTTTGGAAGCACTGATGTGGAGCAATTTTGATATAAAATGTGTAAAAATGGTAGTTATTTGTATTATACATGAGTTTCCACATACTGATGGGAATGCTCTTATATTATAGATACCAAAGCCCAAAAAATTAATAAATAAACAAATTTATTGCAAAACACAACAAAATATATTTGTGCTACACTTTTTGATAAGCTATTCGTGCTACACTTGAAACTGTATATACTTTCTCAATTTAATATTCAAACGGATAGACTAAGGCATTAGATTGCGGATAATAAATATGGAAAAAAGTACATAACGCGCAAAATAAGAGGAATACTCAACATGCAAATCATTATAAAAATAAAATAAAATTTATGAATGGTCAAATTGATATATAACTCAAAATGAAAGTACGCTTGCGTATTTTTATCAAAGGAAAAAAGTATGCTTGTGTGTGTTTTATGTGCATCGGAAGTAGAGGTATTTATAAGACGTTGCTTCTCATCTAAATTTCACATGTTTTTATCAATGCAGCATTATAAGAACAAAGACGTGAAATAGTACTACATGTCATACAAAGAAGAATCCCAACCAAATATAAGTTTTGTACTAAAAATACAAGTAGAATTGTACAAACAAATTGATTCCTATAAAACTATTTTATGCTTAAAGTTATACAAACATTAATCTAAAGTAAACCCATCCAAGCATCGAGATTCAAAACTTTACCACTAACCTTGAGATAATATTAACCATTTCAAGCTTTTAAGAAAAATAAATCTTTGGTCACAAAATAACCATTCAACCACAAATTCTAAATACAAAGAAGGAAATTTTGATGAACAATACAAAGAAGGAAATATGTGAATTGAGAACATGCAAATACATGAAGAATAAGGTTAGAGAGGGAGAGGGAGGGAGGTACTGTTGCCATGGTGAGGTTAATTTCCCTGCTACAACGCCTAAACTTCATGTATTAGAGAGATTTTTTTTGGAGAGAAAAATGTATTAGAGTGATTGACAGAGACAATCCAAATATAAGAAATATATAGAGTTGAAGTTTTTGACTTTTTTCTCAAAAGAAGAGGAAAGGATGTAGAAGATTTATTAATTTTTTTGGTAACAATCATATATCAACATATGAAAGGTTGGATAGACCCATAAAATGTAACGGTTTAAAAAAGAGTAAACTTAAAAAGGTAAAAGGAGTCTATTATGGCAATGCAATAGGAAGTATAAATAAATGCTGAATGAAAATGGCAAAGAAAAATATTGGCAGCTTAACATTCAAATGGAAACAAAAAATAAAAGGTAATATTGGATCATATGCTGATAAAGAAGGAGAGAAGGAGAGGTGTAGAGATATGCTTAATTGGAACGTTAAGGGTGGTGGTTATAGGAAAATGAAAGTAGAGGAAAGAGAGTGTAGATGTTATGGTAATAGGAAAATGGAAAAAAGAGGAAAGTGAGTGTAGATCTTTAGGTTTATGGAAAGGGAAAAAAAACATAAATTTTTTTAAATCCAAATTTCATAATAATTAGATTTGTGTTTTAGGAGTTATAGAGGGGAAAAAAACAAAAAAAGAAAAAGAAAAAGGAAAGAGTGGTTTTTTTTTTTTTTCCTTAGGAAACGATAGATTTTGTTACGAGTGATTTAGTTATGGTAAAACGTGACTTTTCGGTCACTTAAAAAATATCTAAGAAAAAAAAAATTTGATGGAGCATTTAAGATTACAGTGGATATTAATTATAATAGTAGAACTTATATATAGTGCATATTTTTTACGCATGCTAAAAATACTGACATGTATCAATAATTGTTTGCCACATGGCAATATTTGTCATATCATACCTAATAAATGGAAGACGTTACAAGTTACAACAAATAGAGAAAGTGAGGAGGTTGTAATCTATCAGTGACTGTCAGAATTCCATATAATAGTGGCATTTGAAGAGTCTGGATTAATGGAAAGACACATGATAGAGTTGGAGATAGAATAATACCTGAATTTAAGGAAATGCTCAATAAATGTCAACCAATAAATCTAAAAGAAAAAATTAAATAAGGAAATAAATAATGATATGGCGCTGATGTGGCTTAGCTAGAACGTAACAACAATAAATGTTACACTTCAACTTTTAGATATATATATATATATATATAGATTCTATTATCAAAAGATTCATACAATTTGAAAGATAGTTCTTTAACTATATAGATTATCAACCTCTCTCTCTCTCTCTCTCTATATATATATATATATATATGCTTTTATTATATAATTTAAGGTTTTTTTTTTAATTTATTTATAACAATTTTTTTTTATTTATTTATAACATATATATATATATATTAAACTTCCAATACATCCTTGAATTTGATTAGTCTATACATCAAACAAACATATTACTACGGAAAAACAAAATAAAAACCAGTCTTACCAATATGATACAAACTACAAAGCCAGTTTGACAGATACATTAGTACAGATGAATGAAAAGCAAAATTGAAAAAGAAAACAAAAGGGAACTCGAAATGGAATGATTTTGTTAATTACAAAACTTACAATGCACTGCACTGTGTTATGGGCTCCCGAATTCCATTACCACCGGTCCCTGAAAATTAATGATCTCCCAATTTTGCTCTTTGGTTTTCTCAATTAATGCCATGAATGCAGGAGGCATATTTGTGAACTTCAATTGGCAGAGACTCTTTACATTCTTTAAGCCAGTGGGGACTTCCAAACTCCAGCATTGCTTAACCTCAATCTCCATGAGCCTTGGCATTGCTTGCTCCTCTATATTCCACTCTTTCAGTTCTAATTCACTGAATTTCAAATAAAGAAGTTGGGGAAAGCCTCCTTTGGAGCAAACCATGCTACTCCCTGTATAAGAACCAGAGCTCAGAAATAGCCATCTAAGGTTGTGAAGCTTCTCTAACACTGGCATTGGATCATCTGAAAGGTCGCACATCGTCAACTTAAGATGAGTCAAGGTTTGTGGGAGTCCATTTGTATTTATGATGACCCTTGAATCAGATATTACTCCGTGCAAGTGTAGGAGGGTGAGATTTTCAAGACCTGACAAAGGCTCCAACCACAGAACCCCATGATGCATTGCATTTGCCTTGGCTGTTGTCAACTTCAAAGAATGAAGGTGCTTTAGTTTCACAACATGATCTGTCACTTTCTTTTGCTGTGATGGCTCTATGTCAAGTTTTAGTTTCAGTTCTCTAAGGTTGATCAACTTGTCCAGGCCATCAATCAGAGGACTGTCATCATCTCTATAACCTTTCTCCAACTTTGTCTTCAACGTTTGGAGATTCTTCAAGGAATTGTCACTTATTTGAGTCACAAATTTAGTTCGGGAGTCTAAGTATAGATGCTTAAGTTTCTGCAGTTTCTTTGTTGGAATATGAAAAATACGTATACCAGTATGCATCAAATCCAGAGTGTTAGAGATATATATTAAACATATATTAGCCCAATGTAATAGGCCCAAACCCAGTCCTACTTGTACTAGTAGTCTAGGGTTTAGTCGCCTATATATACTCATGTTAGGATTCATTGTAACACAGGTTATTGTACTACACTCCTACACAATAAAGATGTAGCCCTTAAGGGATTCCTCCGTGGATGTAGGCCGTCAAGGCTGAACCACGTAACCCTCGTGTTCTTGATGTTCCTATTTTATGCTTCCTCTTCCGCATCCACTCTAGCATACACAACATGGTATAACACATTGCGTTTGATAATATTCTCCATTTAACATGGCATCAAAGCTAATATTCAACATGGCATCAAAGCTAATATTCAACATGGTATCAGAGCCAAACTTCGTTCTTGGCATCAAACAAACATCTCTACACAGCAAAGAAGATCATCACGTGCACACCATCATCTAAAGTCACCTATGCTTGCTTTCAGATCAGGACCCACTGCATCACACAGCTCCCACGAAATCATCGTTGTTGTGTAACTGCTGTGCCCAAAGATCACAAACTCAAGCAAACCCGTGGCTTCAATCTCAGATCTGTGCAAATCGATGCTTCACCTGATGAAACCAACCATACAGATGTGCTCCTCGGCCTCTCGCGATCAAAACCCAGGAACCTGGAATCTAACGACGGCTGAACGCGCCTCCACGCGCTGACAAAGCCTCGGTTTGCTCCTCCCACGCGCCGCCGAAATTCTGGAATTTAGACTGCATTATGGTACACGCGCCGCTCTGTCGGCGTCTTCACCCACCGATCTACAAAACCCAGGAAGCCCGGCAGCCGAAACAAAGACACGCGCCCACACGCGCCGCTAGCGTTTCTGGCATCTCGTTCACGCGCCGGTGGACTTATCACGCTCCTCCACGCGCCGGAAAACTGCTGCTGACGTCATCCGATGACATCATCTTGCCACGTCAGCACAAGCCAGCCTTCGCCACGCAAGCCGTTGCCACATCAGCCCTAGTCCACGTCAGCGACACGTCATAGGATGACGTCATCGGCTCTGCTGCCCGATCCGTGACCCGACCCGGAAACCCGGAACCGACCCGGACCAGTATCCGTTGACTTTGACCCTGGACCAGTTGACTTTGACTTTTTGCGTTGACCTTTGACCAAAAGTCAAAATTTCCGAAAGGGCCTATCTTGCTCAGTTTTTCGCGTAGATTCCAATTTTGGACTCCGTTTCTTCATTTGAAACTCCAAATTTGGTCAATTGGCACATTCTTCATTGTGGTTTCTTCAAAGGCATTCTTCAAGGCATCTCCAAGTAATCTTCTCATGCTTATCCAACCTCAAGCCTTCATCGAGCTTCCGCCTTGAGTTTGAGGGAGGGTGTTAGAGATATATATTAAACATATATTAGCCCAATGTAATAGGCCCAAACCCAGTCCTACTTGTACTAGTAGTCTAGGGTTTAGTCGCCTATATATACTCATGTTAGGGTTCATTGTAACACAGGTTATTGTACTACACTCCTACACAATAAAGATGTAGCCCTTAAGGGATTCCTCCGTGGATGTAGGCCGTCAAGGCTGAACCACGTAACCCTCGTGTTCTTGATGTTCCTATTTTATGCTTCCTCTTCCGCATCCACTCTAGCATACACAACATGGTATAACACATTGCGTTTGATAATATTCTCCATTTAACATGGCATCAAAGCTAATATTCAACATGGCATCAAAGCTAATATTCAACACAGAGTTTGGAGGTTTGGTAAGTTGAAAAAAGAAGGTGGGATTTCCTTTATCAAAGTTCCCCTTAAGTTTAGATTCATCAGATGAATTAACTCTCCAATGTTGTTAGGCAATCCAGTTGTGTATACACGTGCATCTCCAAGATCTAGAATCTGTAACCTTAAAAAGTATCCACTTGCAATGCCTTTGTGAAGAATATTCCCAAAATCTTGTGCGGTCCCTTGAAACTTTTTAGTGTCAATGAAAAGAATGGAGAGGGGATATCTATATCTTTGGAAGCTATTTAGCACATTTCTGCTGTTTTCATGATTATGATTATCCCAAACATTTGAATTCCCATTGGTTTTTAGAAACTCATCCATAATTGACAAGCGCCGGCTTCGCCCATGGAAACTTGCATCCTCTTTCTCCAAAACCTGATAGAAATTCAAGTCTGTAGCTTTTGAAAGGATGACCTCGCGAATCAGATCATGGATTTTTAAAAACTTTGCTTTCCCATCCTTTACCATTGATACTTGAACCAAGCTTCTGTGGATGAGCTCAGATAAGTACTTATTTGCAATTTCCTCCAATGTCTTGCATTTATCTTCGTTTACAAAACCCTCAGCTATCCACTTTTTAATTAATGTTGGACACCTTACAGCATAGTCCTCTGGATACATCCCAAGATATAAGAAACATGGTTTAAGGTAATAAGGGAGATCATGATAACTAAAGGACAAAATTTTTTTTATGCTTGTGAGATCTGGATTGTTTTCAAACTCTAAACTAAGATTATCATGAAAATTTTTCCATTCAGAGACAACCATTTCCTTAGTTGACAGAAGACCACCTATAACCACAATTGCTAGTGGTAACCCTTTGCATCTTGCTACAATGTCAACAGACAATTGCTCCAGCTCTGGGGGACAACGTCCCTCAAATATAGAGTACTTGAATGCCCTTTTGCAAAAGAGTTCCATGGCCTTTTCTGGAGGTAAAGGTTGCATTTTATAAATATGAACAATTGAAAATTCTTTGCAGGAAGAAGCAACATCATGATTACGTGTTGTGACTATTATCCTACTGCCTTTGTTATCATCAGGAAAAACGTGCTTCATAGTTCTCCAAAAATCTTTATTCCATAAATCATCAAAGACAACTACGCACCTCTTATTTTGTAGACATCTCCTCAATTTGCTGATGAGTGATACCTCGTCAAATGTGTTGGTCTCCTCAGCTACAGTCCCTTCCAATGTGTCATAGCATCGCCTTATCATGTCTTTCAATAGCTCTTTCATGTTGTATGATTGAGATACTGTGATCCAAATACAGTGATCGAAGTGTTGTTTCACTCTATCGTTGTCAAAAGCTTTCTTGGCAAGAGTGGTCTTGCCGATACCACCCATGCCTAAGACTGCAATTGCAATGAGTTGAGATGTGCCCTTCACCAGCCAAGTTATTAATTCGTCTCTAGAACTACCGATACCTACAACTTCAGCTTCCCCAATGAAATGGGCCTCCAGTCGAGGGTCATACCATGTAACATCTGTTGCATTGCTGCTTGATCCTTGCTCTTTGGATTCGTACATTTTTCCTCTGGTCTTGATTTGGGAGAGTGATGTTTTGATATTTTGAATCTCCGAGGTAATGTCATGCTGATGTTTGAGACTTCTGACCAAATGAGCAACTTTTTGGAAGAAACCTTTGAACCCATGCCGTTGACCATGTTGTGCGATGTGGAAGTTGTACTCCTCTATGACATCTTCAATGCACTCAGCTACTTCCCGCACATCTTTCACCCAGAGTTTTACAACATCACTTCTGTCTTCTTTCTCTGCCATTGCATCTGCATCCCTAAGAAAAGCCTGAATATAGTCCAGTTCCTTTTTTATGTCAGCAAGTTGTACATGTACGCCCTTCAATATTTTGGCTTCTTCAGACAATAATGGGATCAGCTTGTCGATGACTAAGGTTACTGCAATCTCTGCCATTTAATTTGCCTCCCTTCTTACTCCAGGGAAGATACTATTTCATCTGAGCGGTATTGACTTCTCTTGGGTCACATATTTTAGGTGCCTGAGCTCTAACAAAGGATGATTCACATATCTTGGCTGGGTTGCCATTGACTTCCAGCCAGTTGATCATCAAACTTTAAATAAAGCATTTCTGAGTCAATCAGCGCCTAATTAATAAACCCAAAAAAAAAAAAAATTATTCAGTCATTGCTTACATATATCTTGATTGTGACTCTTCAAATTTTCTTCTATATACAGCTAATAATTATAAAATTTCGTGCAAACACTTGCTTTTGTTGGGGCCAAAAGAACACTTGAATGCAAGAATAACGAACAAAGTTTTCTTTCAAACTGGCAAACTGGGTTAGATGTGGCCCATTGTAAGACCATATCAGAACACATGATTTATTAAATTATTTAAATAAGTAATGTAATTATTAAATAGTCCCAAACAGAATGAGAAAGACATCTCAAAAATACTTGTAGATTTTTCATTTTTAGAAGAAATTTAAAACTTCAACTAACTCCAAATAAACCCAATAGCAATGAAAAAAATTAGATTTACTCACCATCACATGTTATAACTCAAAACACCTAAATTTCCACAATAAATAAACCTTAGATAGTCATCATTAGCACAACCCATAAACCCACTTATCAAATAATTCCACCAATACAAAACCATACATATAAACACAAAAATATTACTTTCAATGCTCATAACTCACATAGCTATCATTATTAAAGCTTAGATAAAAAATAGCCTCAAGCAAAAATATAAAACCCACAAAAAAGATTAGAAATTTTTACCTCAAATAAAATATGTGAAGGTGCTTAGAAATTCTTAAAAATTTTCCGGTGATCTTGCCGTAAAAATGATGGTGAAAATGGTGGTATGAAGTAGCAACGGTGGGAGAGTCTGTGGGAGCGAAAAGAGTGTGTGAGAGAAAAATGAAGAAGAACAAAAGAGAAGAGAAGTAACATGGCCGGCCAAGGGGACAAGTAATGGTGGGGGTTAGAGTGCTAGGTGGGGCACGTGGGACTTAAAAAAAATATCTGACCTTTATTTTATTTTTTTGACTGGGACGTTACAGACTAAACTTATTTGAGGAAAATTTTTTTCATGAAAATTCATTAAACAAGAGATTACTCTTACTGGATTAGAAGGAAAACTGATGCCGATGGAGCATCTAAATATATAGAAGATTCCTCTTGGATCATAAGAAATTTTAGCATGAAAATGGTGTTAATGAAAACAGTAAATTCCTTAGTCATAATTTAGTTAAGCCATAATTAATTGTTTCTGCTAAAATAAAAGGTTTATAATAATTTTGGAAAGAAAAAAAAAAAGTGTTGACTGGGTCTTATCTTGTACTTTGAGTTTCGTGAACCCTTCAACATCTTTGCCGTTTTTTAATTATTATTATTATTATTATTATTATTATTATTTTGGGATGAAGATGGTCCTGCGTGTCTGCTTCTATCTTTTGCCATGGAACTGTCAATTTTCATCCTTCTGGTAGGGTGGAAAAGGATCGAATAATTGACACTAGAGACTTTTTTTTTTTAGAAACGACACTTGAGACTTGAGAGTGTTAAAGAAAATTACAAATTTATCCTTTCAATATTGTTTTTCTTTATTTCATGATAAAGTATTATTTCTTTCCTTTAAAAAAAAAAAATATTTATTTAAAAAATAAAAAACATATTTTTGATATAGACTCATTGATCTCATGCCACATGATAACAAAAGTAATATCACATGTACTGCCGTCCACCATAGCTATTGTTGTGGACACAACAAATCAAATTTAATGTCACTATTTGAACCACTTATCCTTTTTTTTTTCTTTTTTTTGTTATTCTTTGTAGGAGAAAATTGAGTGATCTTCTCATGAGAATGTCTGAAAATATTATTTTAAAGTTCTTTTAAATTGTAATTAACTAGGAGAAAAACAAGCAAAGTTTTTACTTGAAATTTGAAAATATTTTAGGCCAAAGCAAGCAGAGGATTGGGGAAGTAAAATAGAAGGGTAAAATTTACAAATGAAAGGAAAAAAGAAAAAGGAAAATCAGGGCTGGCTCAACAATTTTAAGGGCCTTAGGCGAAAATTTTAAGTGGATTCTTTTTTTAACTTTAAAGTCTAAATTTCTACAAATAAAAATTAATTTATTACATGGTTTAATAAATTAGTATCACTATAATACAAATGAGTTGATATAATATACATCAAATAATTAATTGGTGTGATAATTTATAATAATTGATAAATTTGCATTATAAAAAAAATGTGATAACTTATTAATTAGTGTGGAGTTGTGTGGGGCCCAGCTTAGCTTAGGCCTTGTGATGTGTTGGGGCTTGTGGACAAGACTGCACAGTGCTATTTGCATTGTGCAGTCTTATCCTATCAAGTTGTATGCACTGTTATGGTGCAGTATTTTCCATTTTAAGATACAATGTGATTTTTTTAATGCATTTTATTAACCAATAAAAGTATCTAAAATATTTTTTTTCTTGTAATTAAAATATATAGATAAATATATTATATATATATAATTTTTTTTTTTAACAAGTGGGGGCCTTTTTTTATTTGGGGGCCTTAGAGCATCCGTAGCAGATGTTCTAAAAATTATGTCATTTTACCACACCAAAGGCTTACTTTATTATTTTACCACATCATTTTACAACATCTCATTTATCAGATGTTTTATAATTCAATTCTATACATTAAAATAATATTTACTACACATTAAAATAATATTTATTACAACTTATCAACACAATCTACACATTAAAAGAAAAATTTTTTGCCACATGCATTCCGTACCGTGGCAAATTTGCCACGGTACTGTTCAATGTTGCAAAAAAAATAATATATGCCACATCTACTAAATAGGCTAAAATTGGGTTTGGTGTGGGATATGTGCCAAATATTTAACATTTGGCACATATCCCACATCTAGTGTGGATGCTCTTAGGCAATTGCATCAATTGCTTATATGGTTCAGCCGGCCCTGAGGAAAATAAAATGGCCTAGAGCATTCACATTAAGAGCATGAAGGCTTGGAGGTGGGATGGGTCTATTTTCAGTATGAAAGGCTCCCAATTTTTTGTTATAGGTGTGGTATTCTACGGAGGAGTGTTATAAATACATGGGTAGAACTCACCTTTGAAAATTGACTTGCAAAAAAAGGATGCTCTAGAACTCATAAACACATGGTATAGTTTATACTTAATCCATGTAGGACATTAGGATTATAACAAAGACGGTGACTTATAATTCGGTTATTGGTTGAGAGTTGTAGCATCGAGGCAAACAAGTCAAGGTGGTGTAAAAAATGATCATCAATATTGGTCTTCAGCTTCAACTGATAATGACCAACATGGGGAAAACTTGCAACCTATCTCAAAGGAGAAGGAGCCTAACTTAATTTCAAAAATTTCATCGGAAAAACAAAAAGATGTGATATGGACGGGGGCAACTCCATTAAGCCGGATTTGAAGGATTCGGTGGATAAGTGATATGATGACTCAGGAAAACTTAACCAGTAAAAAACCTGGAGAGAATTTAACTTAGCTATTCTCAAAGTAAAAACAAATTCACTATGAAAGAATTGAAATTTTTAACAATAGAACTTAGACCACTAACATCCTATTGCTACCTCGAGTAAAAAACTTACTACCACGACCATGTGACAGCTCCGATTCCATAGACTACTTCTTTCTTTGATCTGCGGCAACCATAAATTCTCCTACTTGTGACTTTGAGACTCCACTCAAAGGTTTTAGATCTTCTTTAAAGTTCTTTATGCAGCAACTAAAGAGATCATCAAGTTCTTGAAGCGAGTCTTGAACTTGACAACTCTATGTGTGTGCATGAAGGTGTTAGGTTCTAAGGAATTAGGAACTAATGTATTAGAACTTCAATTTGTAATGTTGACAAACCATGATCAAAACATTTGAGTCTTATTTAGACTTGCTCAAAGTATATGTTTCTATGTAAAGTTCAAATCGAGTTACTGCAGGATTTACTATGTAAATCTGTCTGGCTCGATCGATCGAAAGTCGTGTAAATTGTTTTTCTGCAAAATTTTCCAATTTAGCCCAAGCATGTTTGATGTGTAGGGTTTTTTGTTTTTCCCTAGGTATAAAAGGGTAAACCCTAGCCACGTTTTGAGATTGCTTTTTATGCTCTGTGTGTGAATCTTTTGTAAGATGTAGAGGTGTTTGCCTTCACACATACTTAGGATTATCAAGAATCAAGACTATGTCAAGAACTTGGTGATCAGTTCAGTTGCAAATTCAAGAGCTTAAAGATACACGAGCAGGAGTACTTGTACTTGCTGGGAATCCAAGAAAAAAGTAGTCTGTGGACTCGGAGCTGTCACGTGGTCATAGTAGTAAGTTTCCTACTTAAGGTAGCAACAAAATGTTAGTGGTTTAAGTCACTATTGTGTAAACTTCAATTCTTTCATAGTGAATTCAATTTATCTTGAGGATAGCTAAGTTAAATCCTCCCCAAGTTTTTTACCGGTATGGTTTTCTTATGTCATCATATTTTTGTGTTTTTTATTTTCTGCACTTTACATTGATATGATATATTTGTGTTGACCTAGATCTGATAATTTGACTAAATAATCACTTGGCTAATTAGCTAGGTTAATCTAGTTGTATTTTAAGGGGTCTAAAAACGTACAAGTGGTATCAAAGCATGTAACTTTTTTGTTGTAGATCTTTTGATGTAAGAGTTAATCCTTGACCCCGGTTGTCATGGAACACAGAAATTCTCTTGTTATTCCACCTCACTTTGATAAGAATAATTATGCTTATTAGAAAGTAATGATAAAAGCATTCCTGAAATCTATTGATGAGAGAGTCTGAAATTTCGTTGAATACGGATGGGAGAAGCCCACTACTCTTGTGAGCGAGTGGCAAACTTCACAGAAAGAAGCAGCAGCTTTTAATAGCAAGGTTATGAATGCTATCTTTAATGTTGTTTCTATGGAAGAATTTAAGAGAATCTCTAATGTCGAGGTTGCTCATATTGCTTGGAATATCCTCCAGACTGTGCATGAAGGCACAAAGGCAATTAAAATCAATAAGTTGCAGCAATTAACAACTAGATTTTAAAGCATTAGGATGTCTGATGATAAATCTTTTGATGAATTCTATGCTAAGCTTAATAATATTGTTAATTTTGCATATAATTTAGGTTAAATCTATGATCAACCTAAAATTTTTAGGAAGATTCTTAGATCTTTGACTGAGGATTTTAGACCCAAAGTGACTGTCATCACTGAAAGCAAGAATGTGGACTTCATCCCTGTTGATAAACTTGTAAGATCTCTTCAGTCCTATGAGTTGGACCTACCTAAGACTAGCAAATCCAAATCAATGGCTCTTAAGTCTATTGATGATGTTGATGTGAATGGATTCGATGATGAGCTCTCTGCTATAGAGATTGCCTATCTTGCCAAGAACTTTAGAAACTTTCTTAAGAACAACAATAGAAGGGTGAGAGGTAAGAACAGTGCCGAACTTAGAAATTTTAGGAGGAATGATCCCACTAAGGTGAACAACATTGAAAAACCTAAAGAGAAAGTAGGTCAACCTTTCAATAATTCTGTGGGTCAATAGTGTTTTGGGTGTCAAGGGTATGATCATGTAAAATCTGAATATCCTACGTCCTTGAGGTCTAACGGTAAAGCTATAGCTCTAACCCTTAGTGATGATGAAGTTTCTGATAATGAGTCTAGTAGTGATGAGGATGGAAACTTCATTACTTTCACTACTACTATAGTTGATGAAAGTGTTGTTATTGAGGAGAACCTTTCTAATGGGGAACTCTTTAAGGATGTAGATTTACAAGAAGCCTACATTAAACTTTGCAAAGTTGCTGCAAAGGATGCTGTGAGTGTTAATTTAGGCTTGAAGAAAATTGCATCTCTTGAACTTGAAAAGAAAATTTTGCTTGTGAAACTATTTGATGCTAATAAATTGTTGAATAATGTGAAGACTGAGAACATGCTTTTGCCTGATAAAGTTAAGAATCTGGAACTTGAATTATCTGTTGCTAGAGAACAATCTAATAGGTCTGCAAGCTCCAAACTTGATCATATGCTGAGTGTTCAAAAGTCTCCATCTGACAAAACTGGTTTATAATTTGTAGAAAGCACCTCTGTGTCTGAACCTCATTCCACAAACTTTGTTCCTTCTTCTGAACTCCCTGTGAATGAGGTTGTCAAACCCTCTACGAATGGCTACTAAATCTGTAGAAGTTACACCTCCTAAGAAGATTATAGTTGATCTTCAAGACTCTAAACCTAAAGCTCCTAACCCTCCTAAGGACAAGTTGTATGATAAGCCTGTATGGGTTTGTTATTTTTGTGGAAAGTCTGAGCACATTCGTCCAAACTGTTTCAAATTGCAAGCTGCTAAACCAGCAAATAAGCCAAAGTACCTGTGCCTCCAGCACAAAATCCTATGGTACTTATTGGTAAGTTGGTAAAAGCTTTAAACCTTTATTCCAATTCTGGAGTTGCTCAAAATTCTAATGTGAAGAACAACTCCACTGCTAGAGTTGCATCTAAAAAGCTTTGGATACAAAAAACTCGATCTAATTAAGTCTTTCTAACATGGTCATTATGCTTCATCGCTCTACTCTGTGTAACCATTGTTCATTACTGTTTTGTTTTCTTTGTTTTGTTCTCTAGGATTTGCATTGCATAACATCCATACATTTCATTTTAGGATTGTTTTTTTTTTTTTTTTTAAATAAAACAAATTAATAAAAATAAAAAAGAAAAAGGAAGCTAAATGTGTTTTGCATTATTTTTTCTTGGTTTTGAAATCAAGGTTGGCAAATTTATCTTTACATAATATGTTTATGTACCTTGTTTAACTTTGGTGAGCTTATTTATTGCACTTTACTAGTTTAAGCTTTTGTAGTGCATGTTGTGTGTGAAGATGTTTATAACTTTTGATCACATGATCTTGATCTTGAAGTCACATGCATTTGATTGTCGAACTTGAACTTATTGAGAAAAGCATAAATAACCATCTCACCACTATTTACTAGTCAATCATGAACACCTTAGTACATACCGTAAGATTTTGTGCTCAAGAAAGTGTAGCACATGCACAAAAAAGAACATAAGGTATAGTCTCGGTTTAAATGCTAAAATTGGTGTATACATTATTGGGCTATAATAACTTTAAATCAAATAAAATTTGTGTGTACATTATCCCGACTATCTTTAATAAGTTTCTGACTAAATAAAATTGGTGTGTACATTATGAGGCTAATCAAGAAACTTACATGATTGCAAGCTTTTATTCTAGGAGATGTGAGAGTTATATGATGTAACTCTTTAGGTAATAGTCTCTTTCAAATTTATGTGATGAATTTTGTAGAGATTGTGGTTGATTACTATTCACATATCACCTCACATGTATCTTAAGCTTTTGCTAGTTGGACACACTACATAAGTTAATCTTTGCTAAACTTTGTACATGTTATTGTGTGTGATTTTGGTTTGGCTAACCAAGTTTGAAAATTCCTTGAGTTTTATGCAAAACATGTTTGTTGTTTGAGCATTTAAGGAGGATTGTTTGAAAATCTTTTTTTTTTGGAAAACTAGGTTCAAAACAAGTGTTTTTGAAAAGCATTTCATCTCATACTCGTGCATTTTATTCATAAAATACTATGCTTTGAGGATTTTCTGCAAAAAATTGCTTTGTTTTTCAAAAAATTGACCGACCAAACCTAATTCTCGACCGATTGAAATTGCGATTAAAAATTTGGTTTGGTTCTGTCTGTTTCGATTGGTGCTCGATCGCTGTTGGATCAATCAAAGGCATTTTCGATTGATCGAATCTAATTTTTGATCAATCGAAAATCGTATAGAGAATTTTTTTAAAAGCTTTGAGTTTTCACGTGTTCATCACTTTTTCAAAACTTTTCAAACTCTATTCTCTCTCTCTCTCTTTGATCGATCAAGGAGTCAAAACTAATTTTTGTCGTTTTCCTTTCCTCTGAATCTTTTGCAAGGTTTTTATCATCTATGACCAGTAAGACCTTATTGCCCCTCCTTTTTCATTTATTTTCATGTTTCATGCATTATTTCATGCATTGTTGGGTAAATTTCGAACCTAAGGGAATTTGGGGATTTTGTTGTTTTAAGCCATTTCTTTGGAAATTGATCAATGAGTTTTTGTTATGGGATGTTATTAAACTGTTCCTTGGTGATTAATTTGATCATTTTGTTGATTTGGGAAAATTTGAAATTTCTAGGACTTGAAACTACTTGAATTGGGGATTTTGTTCAATTCAGCTTAGTTTGATGAAATTGGCTTATTAGATTGATTCAATTGATCATTATAATATGTTATCTCTCTTGTGTATTGTTCATTTGATCAATTTGTTGGTGTTTGTGAAAATAGGTTTTTTCAAAATTTGGGTGTTTTGGTATAAACTCTATGCTCAAGCCAATTTTGTGTTTTTAAAGTATAACTGAACTTATTCTCACTGCATTAAAGCATGCATCATGTGTTGATATTGTTCATACATCATATAGAATTGTTATTTCTATATTTTTTTTTGTACTAACTGACAGTCTACCCTTGGTTTTTCTATTTTTTTATTCTTTTCTGTGTCTGTCCTTTTGCCCTTTAGCATCATGTCTAGGAAGACTGGAGCTGATAGGAAATCCTCTTCTTCTTCTTCTTTTGCCCCCTCATTTGATAGTGAGCGTTTTCTGAGTGAGAGAAACTAGGAAGCATACGAGAAGCTTAACCTTCGTAGGAATATTTGGGCTAAGAGGAAGGTTTTGTTAGACGAGCTAGATGGTGTGATTAGGAGGAACTTTGACCGTAGGGGTTGGCTTCCTTTGCTAGATGTTGATTATCCTCCTCTGGCTACCTTGATCAGAGAGTTATACTCAAACCTCTCTATCCACACCTATGATTCTAACACTCTTGTGAGGAGTTAAGTACAAGGTGAAAAGTACACCATTACTCCTTTAGTAGTGACTGATGCTCTTAGGGTGCCACTGGTCCAGCATCTAGTTTATTCGTATGATGAGTCTTCACCCCTTGATGACATTATGTAATTCATTACTGGTACTACTATCCAATGGGGTTCTGATCCTCGTATCACCTCTCACAAGTTGACCGAGACTCATTATCTCTTTTTTAGGATTTCTTGTCATTCCATTTGGCCCATCTCTCATTTGCATACCATTCCTATAGAGAGATATGCATTTTTTTACGCTTTTGTTGCTGATGCTCCTATGAGCTTTCCTCATCTTTTCATTCGTTCTTTAATTGAGGTTCATAGGAGTAGTTCTACTGCTCACATTTTTTTTTTTAATTCATTGAATTCTTTTGCATTTAGAGTTAGAGGACTTTCACGCATCTAAGCCTGTTCACATTATAACTCCTATAAGTGCCACCTTTCATAGGCAGAGGGCTATTTAGATGAGAACAAGCTCTAAACGTCTTAAGGTTGAGCCTTCCGGTGTCGCACCTCCTCCTCCCTCTTCTATAGGCGATACTTCTGCTAAGGCATCTGTCGATCCTGCTGCTGCTACTGCTGCTATTCCCCCACCTTCTACTTCGTATGATTCAGACATTTGTCGTATGTTAGAGACTGTCATGACCGTTTAGGCAGCTCATGGTCAGATTTTTGTGGAGATGCTTGATGAGCTTCATGCTTTGCGAGCAAATTTGGAGCATTTTAGACGATCGCCTCCGTCACCTCCTATTGATGATGAGTTTTAATTACCCTTTGGCAATTCGTCACAAAAAAGGAGAGTACATTTGTAAAGAGTTTTTGTTGTTAGGGGAAGAATTTCGTATTTTGGAGCTGTAGAGCTATAAATTGTATCTAGGTGCTTCACTTTGTATTTATCATTTTTGGCTCATGATGTATTTTGTTTGGGTTGTCCATGATAGGGGGAGATACATTGATTTTATATGTTTTTTATTTCACATTGCTTATTGATTTATATTTATGAGGTTATTCTTGATATATTGTCTTCATTTTGTGTTATGTGAAATCAAGAAGTTATTTTTGTTTTACTTGTATTTTCCACACATGCGTTTATGTGTTTGTTGAGTGTTTCAAGAAATATACAAATTGATTCAATCATACTGCTGTCTACACTTGCAACTGATAGATAGTAGTTAGGTTAAATTTGTTATGTTGGGCTATGTTTTTGTAATGGGCTGCTTTATGTAAACTTTAAGCATTTAGTTAAGTTTGAGTTTTGTCATGGATTGCGCAAGGGGGAGTTTGTTAGGTTCTAAGAAATTAGGAACTAATGTATTAGAACTTCAATTTGTAATGTTGGCAAACCATAGTCAAAATGTTTTAATCTTGTTTAGACTTGCTCAAAGTATATGTTTCTATGTAAAGTTAGAATCGAGTTACTGCAAGATTTACTGCATAAATCTGTTTGGCTCGATCGATAAAAAATTAGGCTCGATCGATTGAAAGTCGTACAAATTGTTTTTTTGCAAAATTTTCCAACTCAACTCAAGCCCGTTTGACGTGTAGGGTTTTATGTTTTGCCCTAGGTATAAAAGGGTAAACCCTAGCCACATTTTGAGGTTGCTCTTTATGCTATGTGTGAATCTTTTGTTAGATCTAGATGTGTTTGCCTTCACACATACATAGGGTTATCAAGAATCAAGACTATGTCAAGAACTTGGTGATCAATTCAGTTGCAAATTCAAGAGCTTAAAGATATATAAATGAGAGTGCTTGTAACTTGCTGGGTATCTAAGAAAGAAGTAGTCCATGGACTCGGAGCTGTCACGTGGTTGTGGTAATAAGTTTTCTACTCGAGGTAACAATAGGATGTTAGTGATCTAAGTCACTATTGTGTAAACTTTTATTCTTTCATAGTGGATTTGGTTTACCTTGAGGATAGCTAGGTTAAATCCTTCCCAGGTTTTTTACTGGTTTGGTTTTCCTAAGTCATCATATCTTTGTATTCTTTATTTTCTGCACTTTACATTGATATGATATATTTGTGTTAACCTAGATCTGATAATTTGACTAAATAATCACTTGGCTAATTAGCTAGGTTAATCTGGTTGTATTTTAAGGGGTCTAAAAATGTACAGCAGGTAAACACCTCTAAATCTTACAGAAGATTCAACACACAACTCTCCAAAGACTTCTAAAATGTAGTTAGGGTTTATCCTTTTATATTTGAAGTAAAACGCTTAACCCTACACGTCATATGGGTTTGGCCTGAATTGGAATTTTTGCAGAAAATTAAATCTGCACGAGTTTCAATTGATCGAGTCTAATTTTTGATCGATCGAGCCTTACAAATTTTGTCCAATAAATCCTACAATCACTCGATTCCAATTTTATATTAAATCACACTTTGAGCAAGCGTAAACCTAGACTCTATGTTTTGATCATGGTTTGCCAATACAATACACATTGAAGTCTTAAAACCTAACAAATGCCATCTTGGTGGTCCACTGCAAGAATCGATCTGCCAATATGGATTATTCAATTTAAGTGGAAAACGAACTTAAAAGACAATATCCACTATATATTAAGACATGGAAAACTTTTTCGTGCCTTTATTCTTGAGAGAAAAGATGTTTTAAAACTAAGACTCTGCACATTGAGAAATCTTATGACTTTGAGAAATGGAAGTAAAGAGTGAAGTTGACAGATACTGGGTTGAAAAGAAATTGTCATTCACTTTCTTCTTATCCTTCTTGATTCTAATGCTCAAGTACAAGGCTGTATAAAACGTTAATCTTCTACACATGGCTAAAATACATAAACTAACTCTATAACTACTTAATGCCACGGAAGTTTAAAAAATCAAACACGATATTTTCTAATAAAAAGAACCTAAACACGTTAACTTCTTAATGAAAATCTTTACCTAACCATCGGTTTTTTATTATAAAATTTAAAAATTAATTTATTAACTCATTTTCAATGTATTTTTGTATTCTAAAGTTGTATTAAATTTTCTATATTGTAGATGAAAATACTTTGTCAACTTGACTAGTGATTCTTAAATATAAATGTTTTCATTGCCAGATTTACAACTAAAATTAATTAGTTTTTTTGTAAGTTTATTATAAATTTTATTTCTAATTATTTACTTTTCCTCTTTACCTAACTTAATATATTTTATTCTCAAATCTGCATATATTGTATGAGTTTGGATTAGAGTTTTTCTTTTAAATTCTTTATCTTATTTTCTTATGTACCACATTTTTAAAAGCCTCGATATTTTGTGAAATACAACGATAAAGCATTTTCAAATTTCAGCAAATAAATAATCTTTCATTAAAAAGCTAACCCAACTTGTATATTTATATTTTATAAGTGATTTCACTTTATCTCATGTTTTATGCATAACTTGTATATGCACTTTCTTTTCTTCTTTTGTAGAGTTATTTGAGTTATTTGACTACTAGACTATTAGAATTGATGATCAAATTATAAAATTAAATATTTTTATATTGTTCAACTTTTATCTTTACATGATTTTTTTTTGGTTGAAAAATACACGAAATAAGAAGTTAGAAAGTATATATAATTTTTTTTTTTCTAAAAAAACAAAATACAGATCCTTCCGAGTTAACCCGACCTGTCAAAGACCACAGAAAGATCATAGTAATGACAATCCTCTTTAGTTCAATAAGTTTATATTCCATAGTTTATCCAACAATTTTACCAGGTCTACTTATTCTTTAATGGTGATTTTATTTTATGTTTAGATGGAAAATTTATAAAATAATATCGTTAATAATAATTATTTGGAAAATTTACCAAATCAGCTGAAATCGTGTTTTAGTAACAATATCATGTTTCTCATTAAAACATGAATTTGTTTTTTTTTTTTTTTTTAAAAAAAAAAGAGTTTAGATCTCCAAATAACTTAAAACAATGTCAATTTAAATAATTGAAGAGAAAAATATATTATTTTGCAAATTTTGATCTTTAAAGATGAAGTATTGGTTTCACTTACAACAATCAACGACTATGTGAATTAGTTTTCTGAGCAGACTACATCAATCAGTATCTTCATTATTTCATCATGTCAATTTCTATCTGATTCAATTCATTGCTCTTTCTACAATATTGGCATGAATAACGCTAACCGCTCAGTTATTTGACCATAAAACTTTTTCATACCGATGGTTTTTGTTAGGTTCTAAAGATTTAGGTTTAAATGTTTAGAATCATGTTCTTATTGTGTTGGCAAACCGAGAACAAAACATGTCTAGTCCATGTATTAGGAAATGCTTAAAAGTGTTGGTTTCAAGTTTCAAGTTCAGCTAACTGCAAAAAAAAGGAAGAAAATTTTTGTGAAGCTCGACTAATTGAGAATTAAGCTTGACCGATCGAAAATCGCAGGTCCAGTTTTTTTTTGTAGAATTTTTAAACAGGCCCAAGCCCGTGAAAATGTTTAGGGTTTCATCTAAACTTCTCCACATATAAAAAGGAAACCCTAGCTACGTTTTTCAGACTTTTTGGAAGACTTGTGTGTTACTCTTTGTGAAATTTGAGAGGTTTTGTATCTTCTAACTACACAAGAATCTACCGGAGAAAAAACTACAATCAAGTGTTAGTAGAATATAGTTACCGCATCAAGATCATTACTGATGGTGATCTAAAACCTTTGAGTGGGATCTCAAAGTCACCAGTAAGGCAGCTTGTGTTGGTGTAAATCCAAGAAGAGAAAGAATCCTAAACCTGAATAATAAACCTAAGTAATCACTTGGTTAATATATTAGGTTAAACAATCTGGTTTAAGGGGTCTAAACGAACAAACAAGTGGTATCAGAGCAGGTTAGCTCTTGTTTATAAGTTTCTTAACCTAGAGTTGATCCTTGACCCTTGCTGTCATGGAACACGATCACTCTCTTGTGATCCCCCCACACTTTGATGGAAATAACTATGTATATTGGAAGGTTAGGATGAAAGCCTTCTTCAAACCTATTGATGAAAGAGTATGGCTATTAGTCGACCAACCACAGCTATTGGTGAATGGACTACTACCCAAAATGGAGCAGCAAGCTTTAACAGTAAGGCTATGGATGCGATATTCAATGCTGTTTCTATGGAAGAATTTAAGAGAATCTCAAATGTGGAGATTGCTCACACTACATGGAACATCTTACAAACAGTGCATGAAGGCACTAAGGCAGTAAAAATCAATAAATTGCAGCAGTTGACCTCTTGGTTTGAACGTATTAGAATGTCTGATGATAAATCTTTTGATGAATTCTATGCTAATTTGAATGATATTGTCAATTCTACTTTTAATTTGGGTGAAGTTTATGATCAACCTAAAATTGTGAGGAAAATTCTTCGATCATTAACTGAGGATTTTAGACCTAAAGTGACTGCCATAACTGAAAGTAAAGATATTGACTCTATTCCTGTAGATAAACTTGTAGGATCTCTTAAGTCCTATGAATCTAACCTACCAAAAACTAATAAATCCAAATCTATGGCTTTGAAATATGTTGATAATGTTGATGATTGTGAATTTGATGATGAACTTTCATCTAATGAGATTACTTATCTTGTCAAAAACTATAGAAATTTTCTGAGAAATAATAATAAAAGGGCAAGAAATAGAAACAATGTTGGCCCTAAGAATGTGAAGAAGAATGACACTATGAAAAATAACAATTCTGAAAAATCAAAAGATAAAGTAGGTCAATCTTCCAATAGTTCTTTAGGACAACAATTTTATGGTTGTCAGGGTTATGGTCATCTAAAATCTGAGTGTCCAACTTTCTTGAGATCCAAAAGTAAAGCTATGGCTGTCACTCTAAATGATGATGAAGTTTCTGATCATGAGTCTGAAAGTAATCAAGAAGGAAACTTCATAGCTTTCACTGCTATTGTTGTAGTAAGTGAAATTGAGACTACTAATGAGAACCTTTCTGATGGGGAACTCTCTGAAAATGCTAACTTGCAAGAGGCTTATAACTAGCTATGCAAGATTGCAGTCAAAGATGTTATGAGTGTTGAGTCAAGGTTGAAAAAGATAAACACTCTTGAGCAAGAAATGAAGAATTTGTTACTAAAGCTATTTGATGCTAATGAACTCTTGATCTCTGTTAAGATTGAGAATATGTCTTTGCTTGAAAAGGTTAAAAGTTTGGAATTAGAATTATCTGTTGCTAGAGAACAAATAGATAGAACTTCTACTTCTAAACTCGATGAGATGTTACATGTTCAAAAGTCTATTTCTGGTAAGACAGGTTTAGGTTTTATTGAGAGTGGATCTACTACTGTGGTGAATCCTCCTAAGTTTGTACCTACTACATCATCTTCTGTTGTTCATCCAACTCTTTCTGAAGTTAAGGTATATAAGGAAATAGTTTTAGCTTCTAGAAGAATTAGGGTAGATCTGAGTAGGTCTAAACCTAAGAATCTCAATCAATCTGGAAGTAAGAAAAACCACAAACCTCAGTGGTTTTCTCATTTTTGTGGTGGAGTTGGGCATACTGGACCAAATTGCTTTAAGTTGCAAGCTCTAAAGCATCTTCCAAACAAAAAGTGTCTGTGTCAAAAACACAAGATCCTGTGGCACTTATTCATGAGTTGGTAAAGGTTCTTAACCCTTATACCAATACTGGAGCTAAAATTAAGGTAAATTCTAATAGAAATCCCAACTCCATGGTTACATCTAAAAGGGTCTGGATGCAAAAGACTCAACCTCAGTGAGTCTGTCTAACATGGTCCTTATGTCAATTCTTTCTATCTTCTGTGACCAAAAAAATTTTTCTTTAGGATTAGCATTTGCAAAACATTCATACATTGCATTCTAGGTTTTGTATAATACATCTTCAAGATGAGTAATTGAGGTTGGCCTATGAAATTTACATTTCATGACTGTGTACCTTGTTTAGCTTTGATGAACTTTATTTTTCTACACTTTTCTAGTTTGTGCTATGTAGTGCTTATCTTGTGTGAGTTGTTTATGGTTTTTAATCTCATGCTCTTGATTTTGAAGTCACATTTTTTTTATTGTAAGAACTAAAAAATCTTAGGAGAAAGGCATAAATAACCATCTCACTACTGTTACTCGCCAATCATGAACACCTATGTACAAATTATAAAAGTCGTGCTCAATAAGGTGTAGCACTTGCACAGCAAAATACTTAAGGTGCTACTGTACAATAGATAAAAAAAAATAAAAAATAAAAATTTTTTAAAAAAAGCAAAAAACAAAATGAAAAATAAAGAAAAATATGCTTCAAAAGAAAAAGAAAAAGCAAAATTCAAAATATATATATATATATATATGGATGGTTGCAAGCGTGTTTTCTATGAGATGTGAGAGTTATATGATGTAACTCTTTTGGCGATAATCACTTTCAAAATTATGTAATGAATAATGTAGAAATTGTACTTATTTTCTATAAACATATCACCTTGTAAGTATCTATTAAAGAAATTTGATAAAGGTTGGATTTTTCTTAGAAAAGCTTGGTTTTGAAAATCATTTGAAGTCATGAACATACGTGTCATATCATAAAAACTTTTTTTCAAATGATTCTACAGAAAAAAAAATTTCCAGAATTATTCAAAATTTCTATTTTCTTAGAATTCGACTAATTGAGTCTACTTTTCGACTGATCGAAATGTGAAGAAGAAAATCAGTTTTTCAGCTTAAAGTCTCGGATCCCTTTGATTCCTTCCCGATTCCTTTCAACAAACCGAACCTTTCTTCATGTACATTTTGATTCCTGTCCAATTCCTCTCGAACGATCAGATTTCGATTTTTAAAAACATATAGGAATTAGATCTGACTTTTTCAAAAGCTCTTTGTCTTTCTCTCTGATTCCTCTCTCGATCCCTTCTCACAATTTTTTTTTTTTTTTTTTTGGGTCAAAGCTTCAAAGTTTTTCTTCAATTATTTAGGGTAAGACCTTTTTGACCTTCCTTTTTTATCAAATTACATAATTTCATGCATTTTTCTAGGATTTTCGCACTTTAAAAAAATATGGGGTTTTTGATGTTTTTGGGCTTTTTGAACAAAACTAAATCATGGGTTTTTTTTCATGCATCATATAAACATGATTCATGTGCTTTAATTTCAAAATTTTGTGGTTGATTGAAATTTTCAAAATTAGGGTTCTAATGTTCTTAAGAGATTTGGGATTTTGTGAAATTGGGCTAAATTGGACAAAATTGACCTATGTGATTGATAGCTTGAGTGATTATAACATGTTTTATGCTTGTTATGTTGTTCAATTGATCAATATGAAGTTTTTTTTTGAAAATTAGGTTTTTCAAATTGGGGAATTTTCTAAAATTCTTAATTTCCTTGGTTTGTTTTCAAGATTGTGACAAATTTGAGCTATTTTTGAGCATTAGAGCATGCATCATATGAATTTAAATGTCATGCATCATATAGTTTTTCAAAATTGCAAGGTATCTTGTCTCTAACCCTTCTTAGTGCAATCAGCCCTTGGTTTGTTTATTGTTTTTGTTTCTGTCCTTAGTCATGGCTCCTAAGGTTGGTTGGAAGTTTAAGACTAGAGCAAATAGGAATCCTGGTTCATCCTCTTCTGGTTTAGCTTATGTTGATAGATTTTGGTTTCTCACTGATAAGTGTGAAGAGACCCATGAGATCTTGACTAAATATCGCTCTATCTGGGGTGAAAGGGAGATTATCTTAAGTGAGTTAGATCCATCCATTCGTAGGAACTTTCTGTCTAGGAATTGGGTTTCTTTGCGTGAGGTGTTTGATACTCCTCCTACAACTTTGATTAGAGAGTTTTATTCAAATCTTTCTATCTATCCTAAAATGAGGGTGGTCATTACTGGACTTCCTGGATTAGAGGTCAGGAGTTTACCATAAATAAGCAAACTGTTTCTAAAGCTTTAGGAGTGCCTATAGTTTGTAAACCCACATACCCATACACTAATTTTCCTACTGTTGATGACATGATGTCACTTCTTTGTGGTTGTCATGTTTCTTGGGATACCAAACCAAGAATCAATTCTTGTGAACTCACTGAGCTTAATTCTTTGTACTTAAGGCTTTCTTATCATAACATCTATCATATTTCTCATGTTCATACTGTTCCTATATATAGATGTGCTTTCCTTTATGCTCTTGTTGCTGATGGTTCTATGTGTTTTCCCTCTATGTTTATTCAAACCATTGTTGATATCTGTGTGTGCTCAGTTTTCCACTAAGGGTTGGACCTAGTATTTGGGCTCACAATTTACTTGTTTAGTAGGTTTTGAGTGTCGTACAATGGGTAGCTCCTGGGTGGGTTCATTGGAATGCCTAGTACAGAAACTAGTCTCTCCCTCCCTCTCTCTAAAAGCTCTCTTTCGTATGTTCGGCTACTCTCTTAGTCTTATCTCTCAAATGTCTAACCCTTTTTCCCCTTTTTCTTCATATATTTATAGCTTGAAGATAGTGGATTGGTTCATGATTGCCCTTTAGTACCACTCATGTGGGTGGGCCAATTTAATTATTTCTGACAAATATATGAATTGTTAGGAACAGGAGCTGGGACATTGGGACTGGTGCTAGCCGCTAAAAGTTGCTCGATACCGGAATCTCCTAAGGCACTTTCGATCTACCGAGGTATAACCGAGCAATATTGGTGCATCCATTGATTACAGAGACCGTCCTACCGCGCATCGAACTCCCAGATGATGGGCTAATGCTTTTCGATCACTTAATGGCTAACCATAAGAGATGGTAGGCCCATGGCTAGGCACTGTTCATAGGCCGATTCAAGTTTGCGCCTAGGTGAAATAGGCCCCTTGTCGTATGTCATACAATAGCCCCCCCTTGATTCGTTCCCAACATTCGAGGACAAATCAAAGACCTACGTCACCCTATGAATTGTTCCTCGGGGATGTGAACCGTCAGTTATTAATGGAAAACAAGACTATAGTTAATTTTTTGGAAAAAGTGTAACAACAGCCTGTCACATTCGGCGGTAATTATGACCTGACAGTTCGTGAACCAAGGCCATGTGTGTGGAAGTTACAAAAAGTAATTTTAAAAGGTTTTCTTGCCCCAATCTTCATTAATTGTTTCTCCCATATAAATAATAACCCTCCTTCAGTCAGACCATCTTTTCGTTTCTTCATCTTTCTGAGTTCTTCATTACCGGGCATATATTCTCTCACCGAGCATAGATTCTTCCACCAAGAGCCCACATGAACATTCCTAACCATTGGACACCCCTATCTAGATGCTCAATGTCCTAGGTGTCACAACCTGAAAACAACCATCCACATATTATGAGATTGTCCCTAGGCAAAAGAGGTTTGGAGTCAATCCCCGAGAATCTTGCCCATGTCTTTCTTTCATATGTCTTTGCAAGATTGGCTCCGGAGTAATGCAACTACAGATAGGATTATACTACACCTTCAGCTTCGTTGGCGAATTTATTTTCCATTTCTTTGTTGGAATCTATGGTTAGCTAGAACTGATAGGATTTTCAAGAACCAATCCCGATCCCAACATAGCCTTATACACTCCTCCGTCCAGGTTGCAACTAAATTTCATTTCCTAGTTGGTTCTGTAAGCTGGCCCTAGGTTAGAACACCACAACTTATAAAATGGACGATGCCTCCTTATCCCTATATTAAACTAAACACTGATGGTAGTGCCATAGATAACACAGGATTAACCGGTGCAGGGGGCATTTTACAAAATCATTCGGGTGAATAAATCTCTGGTTTTTCCCTTCATTTAGGACTAGCATCAAATAACATGGTTGAGTTGGCAGCTGTCAGACAGGGTTTGGCACTAGCTTGGGATATAGGATTTAAATTCATACAACTTGAACTTGATTATAGTGTAGTGTTAACTTGGTTAATAGAAAAAAAATGCAACTTATCCTCCTAATATGACACCTTTAATTTGTGATTGCAGAAACCTCATGGACCGGGACTGGGAGGTTCAAGTGCTTCATGTGTATTGTGAAGCTAATGTCGATGCGGATGCTTTGGCAAAGCGGGGAGCTCACCAACAACACATTTTGTTTGTGTATAACTCATGTCCCAATTCTGTATATGTATGCTATGTGAGGGATTTGGCAGGCCTCAGAGCAACTAGACTTTGTGCTCGACAGCTCAATGTTGTTGATGTATAGACACTTTATCTTATAGATGTGGTCGATCCTGATTAAAAACATTAATAATAATTTCAAGAAAGTTACTGACGTAGCATGTTTGAATTGGAGAACATTTAGTTTTGATCTAAATAGAAAATTGAGAAGGCCACGACAATCATGTGGCATGAACAGCAAGAAAAAGTACACATCACTCGATTTGGAAAAAATTAAATGTTATAATAATAAACAGCTATGTGAAGTGTGAACATACTAATTAATGAGTAATATAATAAGAATACTACCAATTTTATTATATAAGCCTTGTGCAGTGTTACCCATCACGTTAAAGTAATTTAGAGATATATATATATATATATATATTTTTTTTTTTTCAAATGAGTAGTGCTACAGTCACATCATTTTCACAACAATTTTACCACAAAAAAAATAGTTAATAATAATAATAAATAAATAAAAACTTAGTTAATAAGTTTTTACTAACTCTTATTTAATTTGGGCATACTCATAACATCATTTTTTTTACTTATCATTAACAATTTTTTAATTAGGATTTGTTGTAAAAATGCTTTCCATAGTTTTGTTCTCTTGAAATCCACCAATCACATTTATTATCATATTTTGGGAAATTAAAAAACTATACAATACTTTGGCCAGTATGCAAATACATTTGTCTTCTACCAAGCAACTTCTATGAAATCTTGGATGAGATTTGGTTTGAAAAATATCTTTTTAAATCTTTGAGGGATTCATTGTGATTTTGACGGTATATTATTCAAAAGATTCAAGTTTGGAAAGGTTTCTTCCATCCTAATCCAGACCTATTTATCATTTCTAAATCAGTAATATTAAGACCACAGTTTTTTTTTTTTTTTTTTTTTTTTTTTTTTTTTTGGAGAAATCAGTGGTAGGCATTTTTGTTCCTAAATTTCTTTGTTTCCATCATCAAAATTCAAAAGGACACCATTTTAGACATTATTTTAATTGTAATTTTATCCATTTATACGGCAGCTTTTACTCTACTTACGCATTTTATCTAAATTGAAGGCGTCATGCGTTTCCAAAATTTTCATGGCTCTTCTCATTGCTACAGTTAGTGTTAGTTTGGATACAACATTTTTTCTTCAATGTTTGCATTTGTGCTGTCCCATGCATTTTTTAGTGGATCCCGTGTAATGTTCACGGGACCCACAAGTACTTTTTTCTGTAAAAACAACTTTAAAACTAGGTCCTACAGTACTATTCACACATTTAAAAATTATTTTACTACAGTGTTTTTAATTTTTAATTTTCAGTAATAAGCGATATCCAAACAAACCCTTAATGTCATCTACTTCCCATGGAATGCAATGATAAGTTAAATATGTTAAACCTATTATATGACATATTACATAAAAGACTTCTCTTTTTTTCTAATGAGGGTATGAGAATCATTCCCTTTCACAAACAATAAGAGTTTATTTGAATATAACTGAAAACTGAAAATTAAAAAACACTATAACAAAATAATTTTTAAATGTGTAAATAATACTATGAGATCCATTTTTAATAAAAAAAAAAATGTTAAAAAGTGAAGTTTGTGAGTCCTGTGATTGAAAAGTTGCTGAAAAATTACTGAAAAGTACCTGAACAATTGTTGCAAAAGTTACTGTGGAAGCACTGTTCAGACCCCAAAGTCAACAATCATGGCTTTTGAAAAAAAAAAAGGAAGGCAAAACGTGAACGTGGGAAGTGCAAAACGCGCTTCCCAAGCGCACACTAAATTTTCATTGATACTTATTTTATATGCACTTTCATATAATATTTACAATCGTACATATATCCTGATATATACATTTTAAAAAGTAAAAAAATGATGTCTACATATAAAACATAAAAAAATTGATGTAAGAAGTTGATGTTCTTGCGTTCACAAGTAGTTCTCATATCTCAATTTACAATGAGTTCTCAACGAAATAAAAATTGTCGTGTTTTCACACACACACACTCACTCTCTCTCTCTCTCTCTCTCTCTCCTTTATTGTGCATTATTTTGCATCTCGCACTCATGCAAATCCAATTTTTTTCTAAATTCTTATCTATTCTCTCTCCTTCTTCTCCCCTTCTCTTGTGCATGATTATACACTAGCTCTCAATCAAGTCGCAGTGTTTTTTCCCTTTTCTGTTCCCTCTCTCTTGTGCATGATTCTGCACCTCGCTCTCCACTCTCATTTCACTCATTGTCCATATCTTGTCAGAATTTATTTATTATCTTGTCTATTCTCTCCTCCTTGCTATCACATGCAATTATTTTGTATCTCTCAAGCTGGCTATACCACGTTCAATTATTTTGTAGGTAATGACAAAACCAATATTATTAAACACGAAAAGGACATCAACCAACCCACATTAATTTGTCTCGATGTAAAATGATACACATGATCTCTCTAGTTGACATTACAAGCCATGAATGGGACCCATGCAATCTGGATGAGCATGGCAATGAAATGGTCAACAGAGAGGATCTTAGCGTGACAAATTTTCTATATAATGGTAATAGCTTCTCCTACAGACCCACATTACCTACTACTATCTTTTCTTAATTAGCACTTGTAAAGTATTTGGTTTTGGAATATTAGTGTTGGGGACATATTTTTATGTAATCGGCATATTTTTTTTTGACAAAATATACTTTAATTGTATTTAGATAAATCTAAGTAGGTTCAAGATGATCATCACAAATAGTTAAATTGAAGACATGAAGATTACTCAAGAACTGCTCAAGAAAAGTGTAATTTACAAGTCTCGATACCTGCTCAATAGAATCTTGATCTGTCGAGATTCATTAAAGCTCAACAGATGTCTTGATCAATCGAGCTTATGGGTTTTCAGATTATAGCTAGCAATATTTTATTTTAAAAGGCTATTTGTTTATGAGTTTGTATAATCCTTATTGAATTAGGAAAGCTTAAGGTTTGTGTAAACCTATTTGGAATAGGAGAGCCCATTAAGCTCCTATTTAAAGGAGGTGAAAAGAGAAAAACCTAACCCTAGAGAGTTTCATAAGGTTTTCTTTTTGAAACCCTAGCCTCCTCCTCCAGAAGAAATAGTTCTTGCTACATTTCTTGTACGCGTTTGGGTTTTATATCCAAGCAAAGTCTCTTGCACCAACATTGAAGATCTTATTGGCGTTTCTATGTGAAGCTACTACAAATCAACTACAACAATCAAATGGTTGTTGTGGAGTTAGTCACGTACTTGGATTCGTGTAAAGGAGTAAGCCGCGTACTGGAATCCGCACAATTAGTTAGTCACGTACTTGGGAGCCGTGCACAAAGGGGAAGTTATCACTATAGAATAAGTCCAATTGGGTATTGAGTAAGGATTCAACTGTAGGCTGGTAAGGTACTTGGAATTCCTTTACTTGTAACCGCTTATTGTGATAATAGTAGAGTTTCAAGAGTGGTGACCTGAAAATCACCCGGTAGGGTTTTTGCCGTCAAGTTTTCCCCATTTGTAAACAAATTACTGTGTTATTTATTTTCCGCTGTATAATTAGTTTATTAGTGATTTCTTTGTGCTACCACGCGTTTGCATGTTAATTAACTTAATTAATAAACTTGGCTAAATTAATTGATTAATTAATCACAATGGGTCAATACATTTTTGGCATATCAAGTGGTATCAGAGCAGACATACTCTGATTAGGTTTAATTTTTACTGTGTTGATCCATTGACTCCTGTTGTCATGGAAACTCTTGATTGTTTTGATTTGCATGATCTTATGTTGAATGATGATGATGATATTCAAGATGCCTATTGCAAGCTTTATAATTTTTGTATGAAATCTCTTGAATATTCTACAAAATTAAAAGCTAAATTTAAAAAGGTCAAGCTTGAAAAGGATGATTTGATTGAAAAATTGGAGGAAGCCAATAATTTGAATGAGAATTTTAAAAATCAAATTTCATCTCAGGTGGACAAAATTAAGAGTTTGGAAGAGCAACTAGTTGAATTTAAAATTGAAGTTGAAAAATTAACTAGTGCTAAACTTGTTGTTGAGCCTAACTCAAAAGAAAAAGATTTTTATATTCCCCCATTTAAAAGGAATAATGAAAAGTTGAAGGCTAATATTGCTAGGATAGACAAAGGTAAAAATTTTGATGTTAACGCTGAAGTTTCTAAACCTATGTCTAAAACTCCTCCTAGGTTGAATAGAAATTTTGAATTTGTCCCCACTTGTCATCATTGCCATATTGTTGGTCATATTAGGCTAAATTGTCCTAAGTTGTCAACCTCTAAGGTTAGACCTCCTTCTAGGAAGCTAAGTAGCTCTAAAACTACTCATGTTTGTCACCATTGTGGTGATTCTGGTCACACTCATTCTAATTGGCTCAAGTTGTTTCCTCATAAGCGAGTGTCCAATAGGTCTCATCCTTTGTTTAAAGGCTCTGTACCTATTCTTGGTGAGTTATTAAAAGCTTTGAGCTTTTTGACTCAATTTCAAGGGAATTCTAATTCCTCTATGTCCTTTAGTAATCATACTAGAACACATGACTTTTCATCTTCAGACCAAAGACTCGTGTTGTGTGGGTGAGAAAGGAGCCTAAGACTTAATTGTCTTTTCTGTTTGTCCTTTGTTTTAATTCTTTCTATCTAAAGTTGGACTTTCTTTCTTGATTTTTTATTTGTTTTTGAAATCATGTTTTCATGCATTTGTATCTAGTTTTATGCACTGCTTTGCTTAACATGTTTTTGTTTGATTATTTTCAGTTTTGTTTATTTTTTTTTTTCGTATAAAAATTAAAAAAAAAATTGAAAAATCAGAAAATACAAAAACAGTGTGTGTTTTGTGTACTTTGATACTTGTGTACCATGGATGACCATTGAAACAAAGTTTTCTAAACTTTGTATCATCTATAGCTTAGATGAGCATTCTTATGAACAACTAAACAAGTGAGTTTTGTGACTCTTATTTCTGATGAGTAAGATTAAGTTATCCCTTGAACAGAACACTCGTATTACTCTTTTTGATGGGAATGACTAGAAAATCCTAAGAGAAATGCATAAATAACCATCTCATCAATGTTGTCCACCAATCATAATAAGACACTTGTATGCTTTGGCATAGAAAAAGTGCAATGTCAAAGACATCTGTATGCTTCGGCATAGTAAAAGTGCAATGTCAAATGCTTAACATCTTGGGTATTTCTTTTCTCTCTCTTATATGCCCATGCATGATATGTTAAATAAAAAAAATGTGCAAAGAAAATAAAAAGCAAAAAGATAAAAAAATGCTTTAAATATGATTACAAGTGTGTATTCTAGGAGATGTGGGAGTTATAGGATGTACCTCGAAGGTGATAGTCTCTATCAAACAATTATGATCGTGTGTGAGTTAAAGTAATTTTCTCATATCTCAAATCGTCATAACATGTATATACATATGCAATCTTGCGATATTTTTCACACACAACACGCAATATTCTTTACTACTCTTGATACATGTGTAGGTACAATGTGATTTGACCATCACAAGGTTTTACATGTGCTAATGTATTCTCACTAAACTGTCTTGACTTGTTTTTGAAATATAAAATTTGTTAGACTTGTTTAGTGTGTGTGTTTGTTTTTGAGGATCCATGTGCTTAAAATTCTTATTAAGAAATGTTTTTGAGAGCCTAATATGTTGATTGAATCTTTGGTTAAGTTGCATGTTGAATTGCATTCATTTCTGTGTTTTTCCCTTCTCGAAAAACTATTTTGAAAAGCTGGTTCGACTCCTTCTCGACTCCTTCTCGACACCTCCTCGATACTTGGCTATCTATCGAGCTTCCTTAAACATTTTCTTATCGCAATCTCGCTAGCTCCTCGACACCTAGTGGATCGATCGAGAAATCTCCTGTCTCCTCGATAGCTTCTCAACAGTTGGTGGATCGATCGAGCTTCTGTTTAGCCTTTTGTTGATTTGTCCCTCGATAGATCCTCGATAGCTGCATCTATCGACGTCTATTTTGCTCGACACCTGTCTCGCCACCTCTTGATCGATTGAGATTCCCTTGCATGCATTTCATTTTATTTTTTTTTTTGTTTTGCATTTTTTTTCCTTTGTGTCCATAGCATCTTGTTTTTCTTTTCTTGTTGATCTATGATTCCTTATTCTCCTCGTTCCATATTTGTCAGTTTTTTTTCTATTTCTTGTCATATCTTTTGGCTTTTTATGCCCTTTGACAATCATGTCAAAAAGGGGGAGAAATTTGAGAATTGAATGTCATTCCTCAAGGGAAGTAATAGACTTAGGGGGAGAACTTCATGTTAAAGGGAGAAAGTTTTTGATGTAACTAACTTAGGGGGAGAGTTCGTTTGATACACTTTGATATTGATATATTTTTTTGTGTTGTGTAGCTTTTGGTTTTGTAACCATTTACATACATCATGTGTTGTTTCTATATTTGATGATGATGTATGTGTTTCACTCTTTATCTCACATGTTTGTTTCTTTTCTCTCTTTATACACATGTTTCTTGTTTATTTAACTTGTCATTATTTTCCACATGGTACCTTGATTTATTTTGTTTAATGTCTTTCAGGAAAGACAAGTTAAAGCCAAGTCAAGATTCCGAACCTTCTTCTTGTAGCAACTTCCAAGGTTCAAATCTTTTAGACTAGGCTTATTTATTCTATAATCTTGAGTAGAATGTATTCTAGGACATTCAATGTACTTTTGTGGTTTTGTCATGGATTGCCAAAGGGGGAGATTGTTGGGGACATATTTTTATGTAATTGGCATATCCTTTGACAAAAACACTGTACTTGTATTTGAGTAAATCTAAATATGTTCAAGATGATCATCACAAGTGGCTAAATTGAAGACATGAAGATTACTCAAGAATTGCTCAAGAAAAGTGCAATTTTCAGGTCTCAATACCTGCTTGATAGAATCTCGACTTGTCGAGATTCATTAAAGCTCGACAAATGTCTCGATTGATCGAGCTTATCGGTTTTCAGATTATAGCCAGCAATGTTTTATTTTAAAAGGCTATTTGTTTATGGTTTGTATAATCCTTATTGGACTAAGAAAGCCCAAGTTTGTGTAAATCTATTTGGAATAGGAAGCCCATTAAGCTCCTATTTAAAAGAGGTGGAAAAAGAAAAACCTAACCCTAGAGAGCTTCATAATGTTTTCTTTTTGAAACCCTAGCCTCCTCCTACAGAAGAAAGAGTTCTTGCTGCGTTTCTTGTATGCTTTTGGATTCTATAACCAAGCAAAGTCTCTTACACTAACATTGAAGATCTTATTAGTGTTTCTATGTGAAGCTGCTACAAATCAACTATAACAATCAAAGGGTTGCTATGGAGTTAGTCACGTACTTAGATTCGTGCAAAAGAGTAAGCCGCGTATTGGGATCCGCACAATTGGTTAGTCACGTACTTGGGAGCCATGCATCAAAAGGGAAAATTGTCACTATAGAACAAGTCCAATTGGGTATTGAGGTAAGGGTTCAACTGTAGGTTGGTAAAGTACTTGGGATTCCTTTATTTGTAACCGCCTGTTGTGATAATAGTGGAGTTTTGGGAATGGTGACCTGAAAATCACCCGGTGGGGTTTTTGTCGTCAAGTTTTCCCCATTCGTAAACAAATTAACATGTTATTTATTTTTCGCTGCATAATTAGTTTATTGGTGATTTGTTTGTGCTACCACGCATTTGCATGTTAATTAACTTAATTAAAAAAACTCGACTAAATTAACTGGTTAATTAATCACAAGGGGTCAATACATTTTTGGCCTATCAATTAATATAAACAAAAAAAAAAAAAGTCTCTATTTGGAAAGGTGGAGGCTGATATAGAAATCTAGGCTCCAGCTGAAAATTTTCACGAGATCTTCAGCCGTAGGCCACACCACATATCTAATGTATACCCTGGAAAGATACAGGGTGTTGCTTTACATGTAGGTGACTGAGGCAAAGAGGGCTCTGTCATCTACCGGGATTATATATATAATCTACTGAACTCGACGGTAGATGAAACAAAATATTAATGGCGAGAACTAATTAATTCAATTGATAAAGTCAGTCATTATCGTATAAGGAATTTGGATAAAAACGCTCACCTATACTAAAATCAATTAGCCTTTTGATACGGTGACAAAGAGTAATCATTATAGAATATGTTAGAGATGTATTAAACATATTAATCTAATGTAATAGGCTCAAACTCACATACCATGTGTGTAGTACAAGTCTCCTACCTATATATACTTATATTATAATTTATTGTAACACAGACTTTGTACTACACTGATACAATAAAGATGTACCTTTTAAGGATTTCCTTTGCAGACTTCCTTTGTGGACGTAGACCAACAAGCCTTAACCATATAACCCTCGTGTTCATATTCTATACTTCCTCTTTTGCATCTATTTTAACCTATACAATTTGGTATATACATCAATGGTAAAATTTAACATAATAGAAACTTGTCTAGACAATGGTAAAATTTAACGTGGTTGAGTTTTATTTTATTTTATTTTTTGATAAACTGGTGGTTGAGTTAATGGAATGCATTCTATATGTTATTTCATCTTAGACTAGTCAAAGGCATAAGTATTGTGTGCCCTATCTTCTATATGCTTGCAAAAGACAGAAAGAACTGGAAGTACCGTAGATAATATTATTGGTTTTTGAATCAGACTGCATGTAGATTTATATTTAAGGAAAAATTCTTCTATGGGTGAACTATTTTACGCAGTGAGTAGGTTGATAGTCTTGATATTATGATTCTGAAATGAGCGGAACATAATCATTTCTTTCCTTAATCCGGATAATTTATAATATAAAAACAATGAAAGAGAAATGCAATCCCTTCCTTGGGAAAAAGAAGAGTAAATATAATATCAAATATGTTACATACGCCGGAGAACTGATCAAAAGGCGTTGCGCGTGGCCACCAGCTCGGCTACGCTCTTCAAATTCCAGATGACTCTTTTTCTCACCGCAACAGGTCCCCAGGTTTTCAAATCTAGGGTTAGTGTAAAAAGTGGCTTGTAATTAGGGTGACTGTAATTCTAATAGTGTACATAAGTTTTAAAATTTAGCTCTCGTACGACATCACTAATTAAACGTTAAGCAATCAAAATTAAACCAACAATGTTTTCAAGCATATATCTACAACATCCAAGCATTGAATAAATACCTCAGTTTTGAGACAAGACAAGCTGTTAGAGTTGTCTCAAATTCTATTAAGGAAGGTTTTTCCTTAATATATAGAAGTTTTTGGTTCTACATGTTTTTACGTGGCCCCTCATGCAGAGAGCAATGTTAAGCGTTTAGGAATTCATTTCTAAACAAAAAATTACGTTTCGTTTCCTTGGTGACAGCATGATGTTAAATTCTTCATTTGATTTTTCTAATTTGAAACCATAGATGGGAAAGCTAAAGTTGCTAAGGCGATAGTCAGTCGAAGCAATAGATGAGAAAAACAACTCGGTCACTTTCAAAGTTATTGAAGGAGATCTCATGGAGGAGTACAAGAACATCAAAATCACTGTTCGAGCTACTCCAATGGGTGAGGGCAGCTTGGTTCATTGGACCCTGGAATATGAAAAGCTGCATGAGAATATTATAGAACCAAATACATTGCTCCAGCTTGAACTTGATCTCAGCAAAGACCTTGATGCTCACCTTGTCCAGGCCTAGACAAAATGGTTATGTTTTATCCTAGTATTGACTACAACAATAAAACAATGTATGGGACTTTGTCCTCCTAATTATGAATTATGTATGTCAATTTTAATCTTCTGTGGGCTAACTGAAGCCACTTGTTGCAAGACTCCATGACTTTATGGGTATCCTATATATATATTAATAAATGTGGGGCTTTTTTATTATGAATATCAGAGATGACCAATTCATTTTGTTAATGCAATGGACTTATTGTGGGATCCGGGAAGTTAAATGAAACATGGTTAGGCTTCACCCTGTTGGAGCAAGAACTTTAGAGGGTTTAGGTGCATTGGATAAATTAGGCTTGAAAGATCTATGGTTATTCGTGTATCTCAACTTTATTATTTAGTGGATCATTTTACAGCTTGGAGGGCGACAAAGAGATTTTTTGCCGAGTTTTTCGATTTCCTCTTTAATAACACATGTCGGTGTTATCTTTGTATTTGCATTTCTCTAACACTTACTCTTACATTTTAATTCGTGCTATGTTGTGCTAGTTAATTATGGTGTAGAGTTGTTTATTTGTTTGGGTTTCTACTTGTACTTAATATTCCGCTCATGTATTGTTTGAGTAGAAGCTTATGTTGGTTATTTTGAAATTGAAGGTCTAAACATTCATTAGTGTTTTACACACTAATTGAGCTTTCAGTTTTAACCTAAATCTGAATAATAAACCCAAGTATTCATTTGGTTAATTAATTAGGTTAAACAATCTAATTTACATGAGTCTAAAAGCTAACAAGCCTAACTTGGACTACCTCAGTGTGGGGAAGTTTAACTAAGGTTAAGTTAGCTAAGCCTAAAAATAAGAAACTTGATTCTCAAAATAAACAATCACAGACCCACGCACATAAAGACTACCATGTCCTAAGGAGTGAAAACCCAAATCCTAATGGCATCAGTTCCATATCAACGAGTCCACTATTGCAGTTGTTTCATACATAAAATACTCACACAACTTCCCCATATATATAGTCAAACTATATGCCCGAGATCTTTGCTCCTGCTAGCAACTGCAGACTCCTAACTTGTTGCCACCAGTCAATATGATGACCATAAACTAATCTTTCAGCTACTCCAAAACTTCTTGAAAATTTGATGTTGCCTTTATGTTTTAGTAGTGCTTCCAACACAATGATAGTAATCTTTGTGATTGAAACTCTCAACCTCTCAAGAATGAATAATGAGAGAGGATTGAAAGACTAAGAAAAAGCTCTCTCTCTCTCTCTCTCTCTCTCTCTAAGTTTCTCTTTGTATTTTTGTGATCTTCTTCTTTCTTACAAAATTATGGTTATAAATAGGGTTTTATACATGTTGGGTTTAGTCTTGAGGTGGCCATAAAAGTTGCCATGGAAGCAAATATCGAAATTTCCATTATAGGGTCTTGGTTGACGTAGTATCTAAAGAGACTCTACCGAGAGTTTCTATTTGATCTTGCATGACCGAGCTTTGATCCTCACTCGATTGAGGTCTTTGTTTTTGTACAATGAATTATTGCTTCGACCTTCAACTTCATGACCAATATTACATTTCAATTTTAAAACCAACTAATACAATCAAAGTTTTCATGGAATTATGTAAATCCGAATTTACATAATAAGATCTCGTTCAATCGAGAGTCTACCGAGACTTCCCGTTTCAATCAAGGTTTTCAATCTTGCACAATAATAATAAATAAATAATAAAAAATAAAACCTTCAGCCTTAAGCTCTCAATATGCCCATAGTTACTACAAATAACAAAACTCAAAATACAAATAAATTTATTTGTATTTTATCAAAACACTCAGTGAGCGTTTGGATTGAGATGATTCTTGCGGCACGTTTTCAGTTTCACGTTTTGGACTTTTTTTTTTTTGGCCGCACTTCTTTTTTTTTGGCCGCATTACTATCTAAACGGACCCTCAAAATCCTCCTAACAATCTTTGCAGGAATTCACGAACCATGTTAACCTTGTGAGCAGGCCACATCATCCATACAATTATTTCGTCTTCCAACCCTTGCTATCATGTACAATTATTTTGTCGGTAACGATTAAACTAATAAAGCAAAGGGCCAATCATGAAATTTGAAAAGACACAAGACCTTCTCCTTTGACGTTACGTGGCATGAATGGGGGCCACGTCGCAATTGTAATCTGGAGTGTGATCGGGATCTTCACGAGAGACCACTCAGAAATCTTCTATTTAAAGGCAATAGCCCCAAGTGTTTTCTACTGCAAAAAAAGAAAAAAAAAAACAAAAACAAAAACTTGTAAAGCTAGCTGGTTTTGGAAAATCATCTCCAAAAAAAAAAATGTCTCTCTTTGGTAAGGTGGAGGCTGATGTAGAAATTAAGGCTCCCGCTGAAAAATTTCACGAGCTCTTCAGTTGCAGGCCACACCACATATCCAATGTGTCCCCTGGAAAAGTACAGGGCTGTGCTTTACATGAAGGTGATTGGGGCAAGGAGGGCTCTGTCATCTTCTGGGATTACGTCCATGGTATGGCGATTCCAGATCACATACTATATGTATATATGACTATGTATTATCATGTGTTTATGTGCTTGATCAAGCTACATACTCAGTATAATTGTAATATGGTCTAACTTTCGATGAATCACTAATGCTTCCTGCTTGACTGAACATGACAGTAGATGATGAAACAAAGTATTAATGATTAAGTTAATGGAATGAATTAAGTCTCAATATAAGTAGTGTGTGCCCTATCTTCTATCTAATGGGGAAAGAGAGATGGGTAAGCACCATAGATAATCACATAGGATTTAGAATTAGACTGCATGTTGACCTATATTTTTGTAAGGAAAAATCTATCTAAGAAAAACTGCTATTTTTTTCTTTAGTTTGGATCAATTTAAAAATAAAAAAGAATGAGAGAAAAATATTCTCTCTTCCTTCAACGGACGGAGCTATTTCATTGGACATTCCCCCCTCCCCAATTTAAAAATAAATAAAAAAGTATTATATGTGTACTAATTTTAGAAATTTTGTTTTATAAAATTACATTTTGTTTCCATTAAACAATATAATTGATTATTGGTTTGCATAATGGGCTCACCACTCACAACATTTTTTTACTTACTAGTAGTCACTTATCATATCAATAATTTATAATTATAAAATAAAAAATAAAAAATAAAAAACTTATAGCTCTAGCATTTTCTTCATTTTAGTGACCATAAAAAAAAAAAATTTATAGATCTAAAATCTAAAAAAAAAAATATACAAATCCGACAAAAATAGCTCAACAACAAAAAGTACCCAAAAAAAAAATGCTCAATTAACCAATTTTATCCAAAATAAACAACCTTGCCCTTTAAAAATTCTAAACAAAAATAATTTTGTTCTTACCCACAATAAAACAATAAATAAATAAATCTCAAAAGTTAAGCAGAAGCAAAGTCAGAAGTTGAAACCGCCGCACACAATCAACGGTAAACCGCCTCCCCTAACTCAAAATTTTAGTTCCATCCTTGTTTCCTTCCTTAGCTAGATTGGTACTTGACTACTTGGTACATGATGAGAAAAGGAAAAAAAAAATAGGGTGCCATATATATTTGTAATCTTACTCTTTTTTATTAAATTTGATATTGACAACGTATGTTAAAGAATCACTCTTTTTTCACGACATAAATTACTAACAAATACCAAAATTACCAATATATGAGTAAAGAACGATGTATATACTTCAAAGTTCTAATACCATAAGTCGAAAAAGAAATCATATATACACATCCTTTAACTACTAATTAAATGGCCTTTAGCATCAATTTTTTTTTTTAATGTTTCCTTTAAAAAATGACTAATTAAATGAAACTTTTTAAATCATGCATATTATTATTATTATAATATCTTGTGCATAAAACCCCTTTCCTCTCCTTGTGTGTGTGTGTTTCTCAAAAAAAAAAAAATCTTGTGCATATATAATTTTTTTTTTTTTTTTTTTAACGTAGAAAGGCCAAATGTTATATTTACTACATATATTCAGGAAAGTTTAACTTGGTAGTCATCATAAAATTAAATTAAAATGATAAACATATGATAAAATTTTACAAAAAAAAAAAAAAAAGTTTATAAAATCGATGTGATAATAAATATAATTGGTGTAATCTTAAGACATATTAAATGTCTTAATCAGTTATCTAGCTAAATTTGCAATAGTATCTCTAGCATCACTTAAAGAAAAACAAAATTATTTATAAAAAAATAAAAATAAAAATAAAAAGTGGTAGGCAACTAACAAAAATAAGAAGGTGGCACTCATGATTTCATGTTAAAAAATTTACATTCATTTAAAATCCCACCTAATGAAGCAGGAATTTGCCTCGTTAGTATGTTCCTCATCAGTTGATGGACAACCTGTAAAACTTATGTCACAGAAAACACTCAGTAGATAAGGGCACCGGTTTGGTGCCTGTCAAGGACTCTCCGATACTTAAGTTAACTTGTTCTTTTCTAAAAAAACTATAATCTGTATCGCAGTGTGCATTCATGTCCTTTTACCTGGTTTTTCTAGCTTTATATAGCCTTAGACTGAGTTAATACTCAACAAACCATTATGTTGCAATTGGGTAATCAATGTTTAATGATTGCAATTTAACTCCAACGTTTTCTATTCATAACCAGTCCTTAATTCTGCATTATTGGATGACGGTAACGGTAATCTGCTATTTATTGCTTAGTTATTGATTGCTACGTGGAGTTAATGCACATGCACTCGTCCATACCCTTACTCGTCACTATCAATGACGGTTTGCAAATAATGGACTAGCATTTATATGCTACTCATCACCACCTATCCCAACCTTCTCATTCTTTTTCTTTTTCTTTTTTTTTAAATTCTTACACTAGGTACCATTACTTTTCGTTTCCTTTGCAATAGCCTGATGTTAACATCTTTAATTGACTCTTCTAATTTGAAACTACAGATGGGAAAGCTAAAGTTGCTAAGGAGATAATCGAAGCAATAGATGAAAAAAACAACTCGATCACTTTCAAAGTTATTGAAGGAGATATGCTTCAGGAGTACAAGAGTCTCAAAGCCACTGTTAAAGCTACTGCAAAGGGTGAGGGCAGCTTGGTGCATTGGACTATGGAATATGAAAAGCTGAACGAGAGTATTCCAGAACCAAATTCGCTGCTTCAGTTTGTACTTGATCTGAGCAAAGACCTTGATTCGCACCTTACCCAGGCATAGACAAAAAAAAAAAAGGCTATGTTGTATCATATTATTGTGTGTGGCAATAAGAGAATGAGAGTCTTAGTACGACTCTTCTCTCCTATAATATTATGAATTATGAATGTAATTTTAATCTTGTGTGGCCTTATTAAAGCCATTTGATGCAGTAAAAATTGTGAGGCTTTGTATTAATTAAAATAGTGAAAGTGGGTTGTTGTTTTCTCCAGATATATATATATATATATATTGTGTGTGTGTGTGTGTTTCTAAAAGAAAAATACTTCTCTTCTAATTAAGTTATTTATCCTTTTAATGTGAAAAAAAAAAAAAAAAAAACTAGACCCCTAGATAAATTAACAATTAATTAAGTTGATTAGGTGATTAGAACTTAGATTAATTAAACAAAACCATAATAAATACCAGATCTAAAAATCAAAGAATCACACAGTAAGAAACATGAAAATTTAGTGACGAATTGGAAAACTAATAGAGAACACTCCAAAGGAAAATCCACTACGAGATTACCTCTACCCCAATAAAAAGCAATTCACTATAGATAAGAAGTTTTACAATCTAGTAAAACCCTTGACTACCAACACTACTCGGTAGTTTAACTTATTCGTTTGACCCCACGCAACTTCAGAACTTTTGAACACTTTGTAAGTGCCTCACAAACCTCATCCATAATCACAACTAGATCGTTAAATATTTAAAGTCCACAATAACACACTAGGATTGATGATTCTAAGGCTTCAACTCTAGCTTGAGCATCAAAAGGCAGCAATGTTGTTGTGAATGTCAACTTCTAGAACTAACAGGTTCATCAAACTTAAGTTTAGGTTTAGGTTTTCTCTTGATATAAAGCAAAGCAGTAATCTCTCTAAACCTCTATGAAGTTTTCTCTTAGGTTTAGGAATTCATATGTTTGCATGTAGGCAACAAAAACCTACGCAATAACCTACTCTCAATAATTGCACAAAACCCTTGAACTTCCGAATAAAGACCCCTAAACTTTGAAGAACTCCAAACTTTATTATTTCAATCTAAATTTTATCAAAATAAATGGAATTCCTGCAAGATTAATAAATTGCTGAATAACATCCACATTTCACAAAAGCATCTATTCCTTGTTGTATTTTTCGCAAGAGAAAAATGCTTTCGAACAGTAAGTTGCAAATTAATTGGAGCTTATTATGATGCTATGCTATGGAGTGAGGTCGAACATATTTAATTCCAAAATTGAAATTTATCTTTTCCAAATAAATATGTTAGTAAAGCGTGTCTCTCTCTCTGCTTCCAAAAATAGTTTCTAAATATTTTTTTTTTCCAAAAGTCCAATTGCCAAGTAATTGAGTTATTTTTCAAATAGTAAAAATTAGAAGTGAAATAAAAGTAAGGTACTATCTTAAGGATAGACATGGAGTTTCTAAAATCTTCTATAAAGTCTTTGATTCAAGACATTTGTCTACCCCTTTTAGCTTAGGAGCTCTTAGGGGAATCATTTAGTTAATTAGGTGATACAATAAGTTAGACATAGTTGATCAATCACATCTACAAAACCTATGATTGGTGGCACCTCCTAAAAAAAGAGAAAAATAAATAAAAAAATGACTCATTAATGCACACACATCACCCAAGTGTCTATACAAATCACACACTTGTCATACATGTCTCACCAAAAAGCCTCCAAATAAGTCTTTAGGGGATCCACTGTCGAAATTTGGCATTGAGATCTAATTGTATCCATTGTTCCACATTAACATGTTTGCACTAAAATTAAAACGAAAACTTGCAGAATTCCTTTACGCTTAAAATTGAAGCATTTACACAATTTAGATGGACACGGAGCAAGTCCAAGGAGGTAGTCCCATCTGCAACGTTCCAGTTTACGGGCTCAAACCTAAAACCCTCATAGGGTCAAATTTGAAACTTGATCAAGCACAAGACTTAACTCAAACACTGCTCAACCTATGTAGCTTGAATGCACTCAAAGTTCATTGTGACGTGGACTTCATTTGACCCAATTCAAGCATATCAAAACGAAGTTAGCCTAATCCTAGTTGGCCCTTACATAAAAGCTCTTGAACCTCCAAATTTCAATGAAATTACAAGCATAACCCAAGTTTTACATAAATTAATAGGTTGCCTCTACCATCACTAAAATTTCCACATTGTACCTACGTCTTCATCAAAATAAAATAACATAAATGACCCACCCCCCCAGTTACAAAAATGCTCCTATTTTCACTAAAAATTAAAAAATTTCCTCTTTCACCTAGAGTACCAAATTGTTCCTACCTTTCACAAAAATTACCAAATTACCCTATAAATCACCCGAAATATCTAATTACCCCCAAATTTTACAAAAATAACCAATTTTCTCCAAGCATTCCAAATGTGTCCTTGGACACATGTTCCTTTACACAATAAATTTCAAATAAGGTTTTTAAACGTCCATTATTGTACATATCATTTTCCATATCTACTTTTATGTATCAAAATACAAACATACCTGCATTAATTATTGATATGTATTTGAAACAGTGGATGTTAACAAGCTTGAACTTTTCTAAGGTGCACTGGAATAGAGTTATACTGAGTACTAGTATTAACATTAAAAGCTTTTAATAAGAAATTATTAAAGCAAGTTAAAGTGGAATGTAGTGAGGAATCTAAGAGAGTGTTTGGTTAAGCCAAAATCCTAACTCAAAACTCAGTTTTCATCACTTAAATCTCCAAATCCGTGGGTCCCACTTCAAAACTATCTATTTGGTTTAGTTTTTGTTTCCAGTTTCTATAACTCAAAACTCAAAAAATTGAATTAGAGTTATGAAAATTGAAAACAAGTTTTGAGAGTTTTCAAGTTATGAAAAATGAGATATTGTGGCATTTTTGTAAATATTTGCAAGTGTAGGACCCGCATCAAACTTTACTCCATCACAAACACATCTCCCAACAATTCTCTTTCTTCTTCTATTTCTTTTATCTTTCTTTCTTGATTTTTTCTTCTTCTCTACTCTTTTCTTCTTCACACCAATTCTTCTCTTAACTTCTTTCTTTCTTTATTTCTTCTTCACACACGCTTCTCTTTCTTTCTTTCATTCTTTCTCTCTCTTCGCTTTCTCTACTCTTTCTTGCAAAACTCTGTTAATAAAAAGAAAGAAGGTCCACTTCGGCAGTGATGGCGAAGGCTCAATAACGAGATTAGAGCTTCGACTTGAATTTGTGATTTGTGTTTAGATTGAGTTGAGATGTTCTTTTTGGGATTGGAGTTTGTTGTTTAGAGTTTTGGGTTTTATAGGGTAATTTGTTGTAGTGTTGAAGGTGGTGGTGGTGGTGTGAGTGGATCTGCTATAGTGGATGGGTTTGATTTTTTTGTGATTTGTGTGGTGGTGGATGGAAATCAACAGCGATGGTGATTGTAAGCAGGGTGGCTAGGTTGTTAGTGGTGGTAAGAGGCGAGGTGGCTGGGTTGTCAGTGGTGGGAGAGGCAAGGTGGCTGGGTTGTCTCAATTGGAAAGAGATGTTCATGCGGGTATTGAGTGTGGACCATTCTAGCCCATTCAGATGTGTGGGCTCTAACATTTTGATTTAAAGTTGAGTTTTTAAGATGAAAATTGAACCAAATATTTGTGCCAAACACATTGTTGGTGAAAGCTTAAATAGTGGAAAATACTATTGCTTGTTTAGACCCCTGTTAGGTTCTAAATATTTAGAACAATTGGTAAATCGTGAACACAAACTTGTCTAGATATAGATTCCTAAGTCTATAGGTATGATAAGTATGATTAGACAATGCTCAAGGTGCTGCAAGTCGAAATACAAGAAAAAGGAAGTTGCAAGTTCAGGAATTCGAAACATGCCAGGTTCAATCGACCAAGAGAACAAGTTCGACCAATCAAAAGACGAGTTCTGTAGAATTTAATTAAATCTCATCAGTCCATTAAGCCCATAAGGTATTAGGGTTTCAGATCTAATTCTCCTAGTATATATAGGAAACTCTAAGGCACGTTTTGTTTTAACTTTGGAAGTATTTTTGTGAAATCTAAAAGATACTATGCCTTCTCTTTTCAAAGTCACTACTGGAATTCCATCTACACATTATTAGAATTGGTAAATCTGAAGTTGATACTACAATATCATACATAGCTGATGATTTAAAACTTTGAGTGGGATCTCAGAGTCACAAAAGTAGGTGTTTGTGTGCGACAAATTTAGATAGAAGAGTTTGTGAATTCGGAGTTTCACGTGGTTGTGTGAGTAAGATCTACAAGAAGTAGCTTTAGATTTTAGGTAGAAAATCTATTATAAACTTTCATTCTATCACAATAAATTTGTTTACCTTGAAGACAGCTAGGTTAAATCCTTCCCAAATTTTTTCTCTTGAAACTATTAGTTTTATTGGTTTTCCTGAGTCATCATATTACTGTCTTCTTTACTTTTCCACACTAAGTAATATGATTGAATGAGTTTAACCTAGATCTGAATAATTAACCTAAGTAACTACTTGGCTAACTAATTAGATTAAATGAATCTGATTTATAGAGGTCTAAACAGAACAAACAACCCCCAATTTTAAACTTATGAATAAATTGCTTTTACTTTACATAACTAAGTGCGAAATAAAAGTAAATGAAATGCAATAAACCGGAACAACTCTCTAGTGCATAAACATAAACAATAAAGAATAAATGTAAAGCACAAATAGTAAGGGAAAAAAGATGCAAACATAAGATAACACTAAGATGTGTTATCAAAGAGAAAACCGAAATACTCAACGAAAAACCTCATTGCGGCCCTCCAAGCTGACATGATCCATTAGTGAATAAAGTTGGAGTACAAGGATATCAAAAAGTCCCTTCAAGCCTAATCTATCCACTGTACTTGAACCCTCCAAGTTCCAGCTACCAATTGACTTCACCAAGTCATTTCTTCCCTAATTATCCAGATCCCGCAATTAGCTCCAAATTGCATCTGCCAGTTAATGACTTCTTCCAATACTTCACACATGCACCACAACCTCTCTTAACACTCATATTGCTAGGGTTTTCTCTCTGAAAGTCTCCTTACAATTTTGTGGGTAATGTGAGCTTATATAGTGTGGGTAAAGAAATGAGAAAAGAACTCTTTAAAATCATCCAGGCAAAGACTTTCCCAGGTCACTCACGAGTTGACCAAGCCACGAAATGACTTAAGAAATACAGTTTGGCAAAAGACTATTCAATATCTAGCATGTGCTTCTCATGTAACCTTTTGCAAGTTGTCCACTCGTGAGTCAGTCGCGAGCAAATCACGAACTTCACTATCTTCACAATTCTTCACCAGGCTCTCATACTTAACCCTCACATTAAATCCCACAAACATACAAAGAAAAGATTGACAGAATACAATCAAATTTGACACGGAATTAAAGCCAACAAAACATAGTTAAAAATTACAACTTTACAGCTGGGTAAGTCAAGAGAAAATTAGAGTATAAGATATGAGATATAGGTTAGACTTTTGAGTGATGGGAATTGAATTTTGAGAACTGATTTGTGAGTGATGTTCAAATCAAACAGACCCTAATTAAATTAAAAAGTAAAAAGGAACACGAGAAGTTTAATTGGCTCAACCGCTTTACCATATCTTGACCTTTGTTTTGTTTCAATGGTTAATGGAGCTTGAAGGATGGTACCAAAATTGTCAATCTGAGAGATGTCAAGGATTCAATCCATTCGGCCACTTGCCATGAGAAACCTACAAAGATCGAAAATCGTAAATCATATAAACAAAACAACAATTAATAAATATTTGTATGGGCAATGAAGGGACAATGTGAGGTAATTGTTAGAAATAAATGGTAAATTTAATACCATGTTAAATTGTTGATTGTTTTAAAAGTTCAAATTATTAAAATATGGTAAATTTAATCATTTAACTATATAATTCTAATCATACTTGTCTCTAAGATCTCTTGTCATGGATTGGCAGCCACCTGGCACCACGGATTGCATATTTACAGCTATATTTGGATTGTGAATGCTTTGCCAAATGTGCACCCAACCATGTTCACCGTGTTCTTCATCGGAAACTTTAACCCTGAATTTGCAGCATTATGAAGATTCACATAGAAACTAAACCTTACAATTATATAATGAGATTTTATATATCTTATTATAAATTCTAATTTTATTTGCGCCTGTACATGTGAGCATCAACGGCAGCCGGTGTGTCATTAGAGTCTACAAGGCACCCTCGCTTACCCAACAGTCCCCACATGAGTCTAATTCCCACCCATTAAGTTGTCCTTCCTACAAGTGAATAAGTAGTTCGTTGTAATTTAAAAAAATAAAAATAAAAATAAAAATAAAAAACCACCTTTTTATTGGATAATATAAACTATGCATTATAACTTAAATATGTGTAATAGGATATAAAAGTACCTTAATGTAGCTTCGAAATGTTTCGATTGCTTGCACACCTTTTTCCTTTGCGTCTCTAGGCTCGGAGATAATATTCATCGTCAACTCTCCCGATTCCCAATGTTCTTCTAGATTTTTATGACACTACCAATCCCCTCACCCGATCCTACAAGCTTCGTCTGTACCATTTCGATGATGATTTTTACCACCATGTAAGACCCTATCCAACAGAGTAGAAGACTTGGGATTTGACTTAAGAAGACAATTATTAATTACACTTTTCTTGATGGTTGCTTACAATAAGTGAGATGAGGATTTGAATCCAATTTCTCTCTTGACAGATTGCTTTTACACTTGATTTATAAAGATACATGTATAAAATATTACAAGCATCTCTTATAAAGTTACATCGTACCATGCTAGAGTATCAAACTCAAAAGCTATAACTATTTCATGAAGAGGCTTAATTAGTAATAAACTCATATCTAATTTTTTACTATGTTTTGTAAAAAGTTGTGAAATTTATTTTGTTAGGATTATTTGTTGGAAATATTTTAGTGAATAAACAAGTTTTGATACAAAAATAATATCCCAAATAATTAGCAAGAACATAAAATAAAAATAGAATTTAGAACAATCTCACAATACTATAGAATCACGCTGTGAAAGCGTTATCCTTAAAGGTTGATTTGTGCCACCCAAAGTAAAATTTGGTGCGATTGCCTCTCTTGGCCAAATAACCCCCCAGGATTAGACTATAGCATCGACCTTTGTGATGTACGCACTTCCACTCACAAAAGGTTTGAAAACAAACCTCTATTACCTTTCCTTAGAACAAATATTCTTGTAGAAAAAATATGTGGGAAAGAAAGATAGTAGACTTGTGTATATCTAAAAATATAGAGTAGTAAAAAGACCTTTTAGAAAATATGTTATGATAAGTATTATATAGGTTACTTATGAAGATAGTAGTCTATAATTATTGGTTACTAATTATTGAAGCACAACAATCTGATAAGGACTCAAACAATACAGAAGATCAGATTAATTCAAATTCAAATATTGCAAGAGATAAGAACAGTTCAAGATAAGCCAGAATAGTTTCATATCTCATCCAAATGTTATCTCATCTGCAATTTGTATTTCAAATGTATTCTTTTGTATTCATCCTATGTAACTAATCTGATTATATATATGAAAGCAACTCCCAACGTTGAGTGTGTGGGAGCATAAGATTTACCTCATATATTATCTTTGTTCTTTTATGGTATCAGAGCATTTACGACTAATGTCATGAGTTCCTCTAATTCCAGCTCCTCCACAAATCAAACTAACTCCTCCACTGTCACCACTCTCTCTCTCCCTGTTCAAACACTATCAAATCATCCAATTCGCCTTACCCTCACCAAAGACAATTATCTCCTTTGGAAATACCAAGTTGTTACTCATCTCAATGCTCAAAACTTATTTGGCTATATTGATGGATCCAAAACAGCACCTTCTTCCACTATTTCTAATCCTGTCACTAGATCAAATCAGCCTATTCTTATTCCAAATCCTGAATATGTTGCTTGGCAACAACAAGATCAACTTATTCTCAGCACATTGATTGCATCCCTCTTAGAGTCCATTTTATCTCAGGTTCTTGGCTGCAATAGTTCTCGCACTCTATGGGTGGCTCTTGAACGTATGTTTATCTCCCAATCTTGGCCTCGTGTGATGCAAATCCAATACCAATTAGCTACCTCAAAGAAAGGTAACTCAAATGTGACTGATTATTTTCAAAGAATGCGTAGTCTTGAAGACACACTCGCTGCAGTTGGACAAGCTCTCTCAGATACTGAAATGAGCTCCTATATTCTTGCTAGCTTAGGAACTGAATACGACCCATTTGTCACTTCTGTCACCACTTGGGTGGACCCCCTTTCTCTTGATGAATTATATGGGCATCTCCTTGCTCATGAGCAGCGCTTGGAACAGCAACAATCAGCTGCTGAGTTAGCATTCTCAACTGCCCCATGGCAACTCGAAATACCACAAATCGTGGTCGTGGTGGGCGTAGTTCCTATGGACGTGGATCCTCTTCAAATCAAAATGGTTGAGGCACAAGAGGACGTGGTCGTGGCTCCTCAAAGTCATCCAGCAATCCCTTTTTCTCTGGGACTCCACGTGTTGTTTGCCAAGTTTGCAACAAACCCAGTCACACTGCTATAAGTTGCTACCACAGATTTGATCATTCTTATCAAGCTGATCCACCTGCAACTGCCCAAGCTTTTTACTCCTCACCATCTGCTATTCAGGATGACAACTGGTATCCCGGTACTGGTGCCTCACACCATCTTACACCAGAATTCTCTAATCTCAATGTGAGCTCTGAAGCATATCCTGGCACTGATCAGATCACGATCGACAATGGTCAAGGTTTGCCTATTTCACATATTGGAAATGCATCTCTCTCTACACCTAATCACTCATTTTCTTTAAAACATGTGTTATATGTTCCTAATGCTTGCAAAAATCTTCTCTCTGTTAGTCAATTTGCTAAAGACAATTCTGTATTTTTTGAGTTTCATGCTAACTTCTTTTTGATTAAGGATCTCACAACCGGGAGAATCCTCCACCGCGGACCTCTTAAGCAAGGGCTATATCCTCTCTTTTCACGTTCATCTCCAACCACTCCACCACATGCTCTACTTGGAGAAAGAGCATCTGCTGCAAATTGGCATCTTCATTTAGGACATCTCAACTTTCGTATTGTTTGTCAAGTGTTATCCAAGTTTCAACTCCCAGTTTCTACAAAAAAAACTTTGGCAATGTGTTCTGCATGCTCTCAAGCCAAAAGTCATCAGTTACCTTTTAATTCTTCTACCTTTGTTGCATCTAGGCCTTTAGAATTGCTATTTTCAGATGTATGGGGTCCATCCCCAACTGTTTCCTTTTCAGGCAATAAATATTATGTCTCCTTTGTTGATGCCTATAGTCGATTCACTTGGTTGTATCCCATTCAAGCAAAATCTGATGTTTTTCATGTTTTTAAGCAATTTCAAAGTCAAGTTGAACGTCGCTTTAATGCTAAAATTCTCAGTGTTCAAACTGATTGGGGAGGTGAATTTAGATCTTTAAACACTTTGTTTAAACAAATTGGCATCACTCACCATGTTTCATGCCCACATACTCATCAACAAAATGGTTGTGTTGAAAGAAAACATCGTCATGTTATTGAAACTGCCCTTGCTTTACTTGCACACAGTTCTCTTCCTACCTCTCTTTGGGATGATGCTTGTCTTATAGCTTGTTATCTCATTAATCGCATGCCCACTCCTAATCTGGACCATCAATCACCTTTTCACAAATTGTTTCATCAAGAACCTGACTACAAATTTTTAAAAGTTTTTGGGTGTGCATGTTACCCTCATCTTCGTCCCTACAACAATAACAAGCTTCAATTTCGCTTTCTTCAATGCATTTTTCTTGGCTATAGTTCACATCATAAAGGTTATAAATGTCTACATATACCCACTGGTCGCATTTATATATCACATGATGTGCTCTTTGATGAATTTACCTTTCCCTTTGCCAATAAAACACTTTCACCTACTTCTTTACAGCCCAACACTTCTAATATTGTTCCACTTTCTATTATTGTTCCACTAACATCTTTGTAGGTTGCTAATACATGTCCTACTTCACATCTCAAATCTCAAACCAACAATACCAGTCCATCATGTTCTGATCGTGCTAGAATCAATGATGCTTCTTCAACCAACAGCTCATCAAATCACACTGCACCTTCATCAGTTCAATCCTCTGTTTCAGCTCCACTTCATACTCATCCAATGGTGACTCGGTCACAGAATTTGATCACCAAACCAAAACAATTTCATGATGGGATTATCCAATACCCAGTTCCTCGAGCTCTAATGTCTTTGATGTCTCCATCTGAGCCCACCTGTTATTCTACAGCAGCGAAATTTCCTGAGTGGTGCACTGCTATGGAAGCCAAGTTTCATGCCTTGTTAAAAAATAACACTTGGAGTCTTGTTCCTCCTTCAAGAGCTCGTAGTATAGTGGGTTGTAAATGGGTTTTCCGAATCGAAAGAAGAGTTGATGGCACAATTGAGCGTTATAAGGCTCGCCTTGTAGCCAAAGGATTTCACCAACAAGCCGGAATTGATTTTAGTGAAACTTTTAGTCCCGTTGTCCAACCCACAACTATTCAAGTTGTTCTCTCACTTGCTATCTCAACTGGTTGGTCTATGCGTCAGATTGACATACAAAATGCCTTTCTTCATGGCAACTTATCTGAAGAAGTATATATGCTCCAACCTCCAGGTTTTCATCATCCATCCCTGCCAAACCACATATGCAAATTGAACAAGGCCATCTACGGTCTCAAACAAGCGCCTCGTGCATGGTTTTCGCGCTTGAGTGGCAAGTTGTTGGAGCTTGGCTTTACTACCTCTAGAGCTGACTCATCTCTCTTCACTTTCCTCTCAAATTCCCTCACTATGTATGTGCTCATATACGTGGATGATATCATTATCACCAGCTCAAATCCTTTGGCAATTGATGATCTTCTCAATCTACTTCAGAGAGATTTTGCTGTTAAAGATCTTGGTGAGTTAAACTATTTTCTCGGCATTGAAGTTCTTAAGCATCCAGATGGTGTTTTGTTATCTCAACGCCGTTATATCATTGATCTTCTTAACCGCACAAATATGTCGCATGCAAGCCAATTTCCTCTCTGATGTCAAATGCTAAGCCACTTTCTGCATTTGATGGTGCTATCTTTCCTGATCTTACTCTGTTTCGCAGCACTATTGGCTCTCTACAATATCTTTCAATCACTCAACCCGATTTGTCATTTGCAGTTAATCGTGTCTGTCAATTTATGCACAGACCGACTACCACTTACTGGCAAGTAGTGAAGAGAATTTTGAGATATCTTAAGCATACTCTCACTCATGGTCTTCTACTAAAACGCTCTTCATCCACTCGCCTTGGTGCCCTTTCTGATGCCGATTAGGCTGGATGTCCAGATGATAGGCGGTCCACTAGTGGCTTTTGTGTTTATCTTGGTGACAACTTAATTTCTTGGAGCTCTAAGAAGCAACCTACTGTGGCTCAATCAAGCACAGAGGCTGAATACAAGGCTATTGCAAATACCACTGCTAAATTGCTCTGGCTCCAGTTTCTGTTGCGTGATCTTGGTCTCCATCAATCCCATCATCCTCGGTTGTGGTGTGACAATATTGGTGCAATGTATCTCATTGGTAATCCAATCTTTAATGCAAGAACCAAGCATGTGGAAATTGATTTCCATTTTGTTCGAGATAAAGTTGCTGCTAAGGCCTTGGAAGTCCGGTTCATTTCTGGCAAGGATCAATTAGCGGATGTCTTCACCAAACCGCTTGTTTCGTCCCGTTTCCACTGGCTTATTTCCAAGTTCCACGTGTGTCCTTCCCCGTTGAGCTTGCGAGGGGATATTGAAGCACAACAATCTGATAAGGACTCAAACAATACAGCAGATCAGATTAATTCAGATTCAAATATTGCAAGAGATAAGAACAGTTCAAGATAAGCCAAAACAGTTTCATATCTCATCCAAATGTTATCTCATCTGCAATTTGTATTTCAAATGTATTCTTTTGTATTCATCCTACGTAACTAATCTGATTATATATATGAAAGCAACTCCCAACGTTGAGTGTCTGGGAGCATAAGATTTACCTCATATATTATCTTTGTTCTTTTACTAATAATCCTTAAAAGCCCAACGGCTATATTATCAATTATTGCCTAATGGCTATTTTTATCATAATTGCCCAACGGCTATTTTTTTTCATAATTGCCCAATGGCTATTTTACTCATAAATTTCCAATGACTAAAAAATAAATAAGAATAAAAGTGTTTGGAACACACACCCACACCAACAATATTAACTTAATAAATTCAAATATACAATAATTTTACAATTCTTTTCACAAATGTTAAGTTGATAAGTTGTAATTAGTGTAAAATTATATTTAATTAAGTCTTTTTTTTTTTTTTTGATAGGTAATTTAAGTCTAATTGAATACCAAGAAAAACATAGAGATGCATAAACTATAGAACTAACAGTCACCAAATAAATGATTCTCTTTAAGTGCACCATGACCAGATGTTTCCATCATATAAGATATGTTTCAATACCATCCTCGTTAAGGTGAACTTTCTTATCAATGACATTTCTGTAACCAACCCGATATAAGCAATGATGACCCCCTCTAATTACATTAAATCTAGTAAGTGCCATGCTTGTACGAGCATCAGTCACTGTGGTTCCTGGGTGTTCCCTCAGTGCAATGGCTGACATGAGTGCAATGAGCTTATCCCCATTGATTGGGTTGCCTTTATTATCTACAACACCGCTACGATCTACTTCAGTATAAAAAAACTATCCCAACAAGATCAGCAGTGTTTTGTAACACTGCAGCTCGAGTTAGTGCCATGGCAGTCTTTTCCTCAGGGTTGGGAATATGATTGGGGAACATCCCATCTGTATTCAGGTGTAGAGAGTCTAGAGACCCAAAGGTGTCTGCACCAAGCCTGTCTAGGACACATCCCATGTGAAGTAGCCTCCTGGACATTATGAAGAACATGAAGTCAAATATGCAAATCAGGAGGTGCCAGCTCGCTACGTACCTCGACTTTCTGCCTGGTTGGACCAAGGCCATTGAAGCATATATATCTTCTCAACGCTAATAGAAGATGATAAAAGCCTTCTGCATTTCTACTATTACTTCAATAAAGCTGGTGAGCTTTACTGGACTCCATATGTATGACAAATAAAATTTTTATTGAGCATAGATTGTCAAGGATATGAAGTACATCAATTCCAATGAAATTGAAAGGATCCTGTTCTTTGAAGTATCAATCACTCTCAAAAATAATTGTTACGTTATGGACTGGAACCAAGATTTGATGTTGGGCCAAAGCATAAATCTAAAATAAAATGTGAAAATCCAAACTAAAATATATGCATAATAGAATGACAAGTTAATTTCAAGTCTCTTATGTAGTAGAAAGTAGTCCTTGTTTTTGTTTGTGGTACTACAAGAAAAATACCATTTAGCGACCACGACCTAAAAATTTTATTTCTGAGGGAAAAATATACCTGTCCCAAATACTTGGTAACATGGTCGGCCCAATACAATTTAGTCCTATGGCAAAACTTTTATATGGGCATTTTTATATTAACCATCAATTTTGTTAATATTCTATATTAATTTTTTTACATTTAAAATCCATTATTCTCATGGTTTAACATGACTAATTCACTTAAGTGATACTAGGAATATTACATAATTTACTGCATATGCTTTATAAACTAACGTGTCACTAGTCAGAATTGATTCAAACATTCATATATTGTCAAAAGTTGCAACAATCATATACTTGCAACATCAATCTGTAAGTTATTTTGTAACAAAAAATTTTGTAACTTCAATATTTTTCTTTCACTTAACAATGGAGATTTGGTTTGATTATGATTAATCTATAATTACATAGTTTTGAGTCCTAGTTAGATTCTAAAAAGACAAAAATTACACTATAAGAACTAGCTAAACCATTAATCTGAGATCAGGGACAAACCTAGAATTTCAAGCTATGGGGTGCGAAGCGTAAGAAAAAAAAAATCTGAATAGGTATTCATATAGTACTAACAAAATATCAAAATAAATACAAAAAATCATTATTTCTTAACACATTAAGATGTAATCATCTACCAACAAAGAAAAGATAATACAAAATAATATTGTTTCTTAAGAGCATTAGCTGTTGCCACAAAAAAAGAAAAAAAAAGTTTATTTTCACAAACCAAAGTTTACTTTTTCTACTTTAATATAGCATTTAAAATATCTCATATAATAGTGTTTTTGGTATTTGCTGTTCTAAATACTAAATATTTATTATTTAGAACATCTGATCTAGTACTCTAATATTGGGCTAATTAGAATTTTTTATTTTTTATTTTAAAGTTTTGTTTTTGTTAAGTTTTTGAGTTTGATAGTTTCTAGATGAGTTAGGTTAGTTAAAAGGGAAGGAATCTAAGTTTTTGGAAGAGGGAAGTGCAGCTCTAGAAATATATATATATATATATATATAACCAATAAAAAAAAATTTCCTTTTTTTTTCTTTGGGCTAGAGGTGCCCAGGCCCCCTTGGGCTCCCCTTTGTGTCCATCTCTATTTGAGATGGGAGGCTAACTTATAAAGTGAAAAGGTGTTAGGCATCTAGCCCAACCAATAAAATAAGTAAGAACATTGTAGCTATAGTAATGTCATACAATTCCAACATTAACACATGTCACAAAAGATTTAATAACATAAAATTTGGCTGTTACAACCTTGAAAACATTTTTTTTTAATGTTAAAAATGTCTTAGTATATCAAAATCCTAATTCCAAAACAAGCATCTTTGATCCTAATGACTAGATTTGGGTTTGGGCTTCGGGTTTTATACCTACATGCACAAAGTAATGACTAGATGATTAGTTAGGCTTTGGTTATTCGACAATAAAGGGGTGTTTGGTTAGTGATTTCAAACAACCATTTTCAGTTTTTAAACAACATTTCACGCATTTCAACGCACTTTTTCACTCACATATATTTACACAAATGTTTTCAAACAACAATTTTCATTTTTTAAACACATGTACCAAATAGGCCCTAAGGCTTTGGTGTTTAAGAAATAGAAAACAATTGGTATTTTGGGGTATAGAGAGCAAAGAATTTCATGTCTTTTGAGGCAAAGTTTGTGTTTTAACCAAAAGAATTAGCAACCACGTTACAGACTTACAGTATTCTTAAGAGCTTTCTTTGAATTTCTAGTGAGTTTTGGAATTGTGTACCAATTTTCAATTTATAACGGGAAGAAACCTTGGTTGATGAGTTTGAGTGAATTACAATCTCCTCAGTATGCTAGAATTATCTTTCTTTTAATTATCTCCAAAAAAATGAGTAGAATAATTTGAAAATTAGAAAAATCAAGAAAACTAGTGAAAATTTTGTGAAACAACACTGAAGTTCTATTTTAATGACACTTTGAGGTTGGATTAGGTCTAGTATCTCTATCTCTCTCATTTTTTACGTCGGGCTTTTAGATAAGGACTTGATTCTTAGCCTTTAAGTCAAATAGTGCTTAGAAACAACATTAGAAATTCGATGGAAAACTTTGACCCCCTCCCCCCACCCCCCCCCTTAATGTATTATTTATAATTTTTTTTCAAATAGTGCTAGTGTATTATTTAGATTTTTAAAAAAAATAAAAAATCTTATTTCTAAGGTAATTAATTAAAAGTTCAACGAAAGCTATTATCAACTAGCAATTATCCAATACATGCATTTGCACCCTTGTCCTAAGCCTAAACCAGTGGGACTATGACACATAATAAATTATAGTTAATTCTTTAGATAACCAATCATAATCACAAGAATGTATATTAACAATTAAAATCTTGATTCAAGCTCCATTCCCCTCCTTCTCCCGTGCTACATCTACCTATCTCCGAAAAAAAATTCATAATAATACCTATTCAACCTTAATCACAAGAACTTATCAAAAAAAAAAAAAAACCTTAATCACAAGAATGTATATTAACCGTTAAATTCTTGATTTGCTTATATCTTGTAATCTTGTGGCTTGATTTTAAGCAGATAATTTTTTCTTCTAATCGTCGGGGCTTCTAGATTCTTTTCAATCAAGTATTTGAAAATCCAAAAATTCAAAATTACACTTTTGTCCTCATGTCATAAAATGAAGTTTTTGCCCTTATTGGGAGGTTAAACGTAGGTTATAAATGGAATTTCCACTTTCTACAATTGATTAATTAATCCATTGCTTGTTTGGGATAAAACCAAAGTTTTCTCAAATTTGTATCAAAGTATTTGAAAGTATACATATATGTCAAAACTATTAGGAACATACTTTATGTAATTGACTAATCCTTTGACAAAATACATTTTACTTGTAATTTGGTAGATTTAGAATGGGTTTAGTATTTCAAGAAACAGGAGAAAATGGGCAAATGCCCTTTTCACACAAAAAAAAAAAAAAAGTTGCATTTTGCCCCATTTCCCAAACTAATTAGGGAAATGCCCCTTTTTTTAAACTCGATTTTCTCAAAATCGAGTTAAGCCCTATAATGGCGTTTTAAGAAGCCTATAGTGACGTTTTAAAGAGCATATAATGGCGTTTTGGAACTCAAGTTTCATGAACTCGAGTTATAGATTAAAAAATAGATAAATAAAAAACTTGCATGGAACTCGAGTTCATAGAGCTCGAGTTCCAAAACGCCACTATAAGTTCTTAAAATGTCACTATAGGCTCTTTAATTAAAACGCCACTATAAGGCTCTTTAATTAAAACGCCACTATAGGGCTCTAGAATTTTTTTTTTTTTTTTTTAAACTCAATTTTGAGAAAATCGAGTTTCAAAAGAAGGGCATTTACCTAATTAATTTGGGAAATTGGGCAAAATGCTGCTTTGTTTGCTTGAAAATGGCATTTGCCCATTTTGGCCTCAAGCAACATGTTGTTCAAGTCAAGTATTAAAGCCATGAAGATTAGACCAAGAAACAAGTGAAGAAAAGTTGTTCATTAAAGATCAACAGATACCTCAACAGAAAGAGTGTCTATCAAGATTTAAGAACAAATCTTAACAGAAACTCGACAGAAGCTGAATTTGTTAAAATCTATGAAATCTGAATTTTCAAATCTGATTTTCAGCCCATGCTGACATGTATGTGTAGAGTTTCTTTTCTCACAACCCTAAACATATATAAGGCTTATTTTAAAGGCCGTCATACATTGAGAGCATATGCAAACAGTGACTTAGTGCCTTATTCTCTCTGCAAGAAGTTATTGCTTCTTTTGCGCCTTAGGATTTTGTAATCAAGTACTTCTTGATCTTCATTATTAATGAAGTGAAGAACTTAGTAGCCAACAACCTTATTCAAGTTGCTGGAGTTAGTCACGTACTGAGATCCGTGCATCATTGATTAGTCACGTACTGAAAATTGTGCAAAAGAGTGGCGTTCATATATTGAAGAGTTTAGAGGTTTTGAATCGGTGGAAGGTTTTTGCTGTAAGTTCATTTACGGGGATTGTAGAGTCTAGGGACAAATGTTTTGTACTAGATTTAAAACTTTTCTTTATTATAGTGAATTACTTTTCGGGAAGGTTTCCCCTCAAGTTTTTTACTGTGAAACTAGTTCATTTCATTGGTTTTCCTAGGTTATCATATCTTGTCTTATTTATTATTCCGTTGTGTATGATATTGACATGATATTGATGTTCGTTTGTTTGAACAAGGTTTATTCATAATAAATATAATTAACAACTTAGATTTAAAACTTGTTAATTCTATCAATCGGAGTCTTAATTGGCTTAACAAAAATTAAGTCAATATCATACCAATACCGACCGTATCAGAGAAATATACTCTACTGGCCATTAAATCGGTATTAGTACTTCTCCAAATATCAGCTATATCAGCCTATTTCAAAACTTTTTATTGAAATTGCCAAACGTGTGGTAATTTATAATAAGAGTTATAAAACCTTAAAGTAAATTTTTTTCTTTGTTAATGCAATACCGGACACGCAAGTTTGTTGCAACAGGATTGGGATGAGAATTAGAATTTGGCTTAAAAGGTCAAATAACTTAGATTGTTGCAGATGCCCCGAATTTTGTTCACATAGTTTTTCAAGGCCAGAGTCATCAGGCACTCGAGGTAATTTAGACTTATATTTCCTAAATAGCCTAAACTTGATGTAATTTAGACTTTATACATTCCTAAATAGCCTAGACTGATTCGGATGCCCGAATTTAGTCTATTATATATTCCTAAATAGCCTAGAATAATGCGGATGCATTGAATATTTTCACGTGGTTCTACCAAATTCATGGGACACTTGATGTAATTTAGACTAGTACATTTATAAAATGCCTACACTGATACAAAAAGCCTAAATTGATGCAAAAGCCCTGAATTCTGCAAGGATATGGACCCCCATTTCAAAGTAAAATAGAGTGTTTATTTGATGGTCTTGATTCAGTGTGTACTTGTGTAGTAAATCTAGGATATAGATTTTGTTAACTCATTCAAAATTTAACTATAGTTAAACTAACCACCATGCACTCTTAAGTGCAATGTTCACTACACAAGTATAAATACTTGTGGGATAGGAGGGTAAGAATTGGAGTTCAAGTCTCTAATAGAGAACTCTACACACATATACACTTATATTATGCTATAACCAATGGAGTCAATATCGTACCGTTCCGGCCGGTACAGCCGGAATTTTTCGTACCGGCACCTTGGCTGGTACAGAAACACGGCAATTTCGTACCGCTTTTTGTAACGGAGCTTACCGGGTTGTACCGGAAAAGCCGGGAAAAAAATCGGATACCGGCCGGAAAAAGAATACCGGACGGTGAATGAAAAACAGGAAAAAGGTGTTTAACGATAAAAGAAAATACCATGTAACCCATAATACTGCCATCGCCAGCACTGTTCCGAAAGTGACCAGCCATTCTTCTTCTTCTTCTTCTTCTTCTTCTTCTTCACGCCCATCCCTCCATCCGTCTGTCTCTCTCAGTTTTTAAGTTTTTGTTTCTAAAGGCTTTAGTTGTTTGTTTTGTTGTGACTTTTAATAGTAAAAAGCAAAATGTAAATGGGGTTTCCTTTTTGTTTGTAACTTATGGCAGTATGCCTTCTGACACACCCACGTGAATGGTTATCAATGAGATTTCAAATTTGATTTTTTTTTTTTCTAACCCAAAGAAGTTTCAAATGGCATTTTAACTTTTAATAAGTGAAAAATGTTTTTGTACTGTCAAACTTTTTTTTTTTTTTTTTTTTGGGTTAACACTGTCAAACTTTACTGACTGTGATATTATTACTATTACTATTATTATCATTATTATTATTAAAGAAGTAGGAACATCAATTCCCTAATATTATTAATATTACCTAGTTGAAATTTTAACTAGAGATTAACATTTTAAATGAGATAAAATGGTTATATATACATATATATATATATAATAACTTATATGAATTTTGGTTTTATATATATAAAATAGCGATAAACCCGAAACGGTACACCGGTATTGACCGATATCCGAAATATATCGTACCGCTGGCCAAACCGGTACAGCCTCCAGTACGGTATTGACTCCCTTGGCTATAACATAATTTTTATCTTGTAAAAAAAAAAAAAAATTATAGTTAAACTAAATTAGAATTAATGAGTTAGTTGCATCTTGACCCTAGATTTGCTCCACTCTAAATTATGGCCGTTGTATGAACACTCTTAATGTCTCTAGAAATGGAGAGGATTCAAATCCGTTCTACAAGGTCAAAGTCAGCCCGGGGGGGGCCCTGGCCCCCTTATGTCCCCCTTTTGGGTTTGTCCCTGATTTAAGCCATTGGTATATTTTTATTAAAGATTTTTTTACATTAGTCTATCCAACGTATCTAATTTTGTCCATGATTAAATATTACTCGAGGTGATGTGAACAATCTTATTGGCCTGGCGGCATGATTAAGTGGGCTGTCACTTGTTAGTTGTTACTCCACTTTGATTTTTTTTTCAGCTGATTAGTAAACATTATTTGTTGTTCTTTAGCATTATGAAGGGTTGTCCTTTCATTTTCAATTTGTAGACAAGCTGATTGCGGTCTAATCTAATGTGATAAGATTAAAAATAAAAATAAAAATTCTCATCAAACAGGGGGACACCGGCATGAGAAATTGTTTTAAGATGAAGTATACCTTTTCGGCTTTTCATCCTATGGTATGATCAATTTTACCTTCGTAAATTTGTTGTTTGGAAAATATCAGTTTATCTTATTACATTTAAGTATCAAAATAACTCATTCTGAGCTTTGCTACCTGTAAATGCTGAATAGCAAGAAGAAAGCCGATTCCTTATGAGTTACATTTAGTTCAACTAGTAAAGTCTTTTGATGAATAAAAGATTTGAGATTCAAACACTATTTACACTAAGACAAATTGCATTCTTATTGATTAAGCATTTAAGAATATATATGATTAATTGCTCTATAGAATAATTTTGTGACATAACATGTTTGAGCGAAGAAGCAAATGCAAAGTCATAGTTGTCAAAATCAGGATTTTGATCATATGATCCTATGATCCCACATGCCCAAACCAATCAAGGTCATTCACAATCAAGGATTGGTGGTTGGATCAATAGGACCATACGGCCTTGGTTTCTGCCAATTTTCTTGAGCCTAACAAAACTCAGTTGAATCCAAATGAAAAATAATGTACCAATAGAACGAGTTTTGTTGTTCTAAGGTTTATCAGAAGAAAGAGGGAGAAAGATTTTACAAAATATAAGCAAAACAAACCATTAACAATAATACCTACATGTTTGCAAGGGACATATAAAGATCAAAACGTAAAAAAATTTTGGGGTAGTGTAGATCGTTATTTTGCATAATGATTGATGCTTCGTAGTTCCTCGATTTGCAGATGAGACTCTGAGTTAAGAGTTGAGATGGAGAAGGATAAGCAAATTATAGAAGAGAGATGAAGGAGAAACAAAGTTGAAAAAAAAATGGACAAAATTTAATTACAACTTTCACTAAAAATAATTAATATTGACGAGGTAAATAAGTACTGACGAAACCATCAAGCTTTTCCTATGAGGACGATGTCTTCATACGGACGAGAACGTCCTCAGGATGAGCAACATAGAAGGCCACGATACTGACGAGGATATCCAGTCCATTTAATGCAGTCAACTAAACGGTTACACTTCCAACTGTATGAACCGTTTGGAGACATTGATGCCTCATTACACAGCCCCGAAGCGTTACCCAATGGAGCATTAAGACCTCCATAACTCCTCCAACGGCTAGGGATGATAAGAACATGTATAAAACCCATACACTCCCACGAAGGGGGGGAGAGACAAGTAAGAAAGAATATTGTTTATTTGCTTTTCTGTTCATTTTATTGCTTTTCCTAAAAAGAGAGTTCCATATTCTAACTTTGGCATCGAAGGCGTTGTGGCAGGCACCACACCGGTGTCCATCTCGGTAGGCCGAAGGATTAGCTCCATCCAACGAACATCACTGACAAGTTTACACTTATCAGTTTGGCGCCGTCTGTGGGGAGCGCATTTTTTTCGTGTTCAAACACGAAATAGTGGTTCCTTATTCTTGTTCTTTTCAAGATGGAGTCTAATCAAGACGCTGCAACCCTAGCTAAGCAAGTTCAAGCCCTTGCAGCCACAGTTGAAGAACTGACTAAGCGAAACCAAGAAATGAGATTACGGCTTCAGCAAGAGGAAAATCGTTCGAAGGGAAATCAGGAAGATGAGGGGGATAGCAACAGAAGAAGTGACCATCGAAGGCCAAACACTCCCGTCGAGCAAAATTCAGATATTCTTCGGGAGATGAGGAGGGAGATGGACGAACTAAGAAACGCCATCAAAGAGAAAACAAAGCGGAGCGTGGATCGGATGGTCCAGGCGACGAATTCGCCATTCACAACAGCGGTTCTCGACTGCCCAGTGCCATCAAAATTCCGGTTACCTCAGCTCGAGCCCTTCGACGGACTGAAGGACCCTCAAGATCATCTAAACACCTTCAAGACGACTCTGGGACTTCAACAGCCCTCAGATGAAATTTTGTGTCGCTCCTTCCCAACTACACTCAGGGGAGCTGCCCGAGAATGGTTCACGAAGTTGCCAACATCGTCAATCGATACGTTCGAACAGTTGAGCAACGCCTTCCTGCATCACTTTATTGGAGGACAACGACCAAAGAGGACCGCTGACCACTTGCTTACCATCAGGCAGGGAGAAAAAGAAACCTTGAGGTCATATGTACAACGTTTCACGAGGGAAACACTGGAGGTAGACGAAGCCGACAATATGGTGCAGCTGACGACCTTCAAAGCAGGGCTGAGGTCCAGGGATCTCATCAGCTCACTCGCGAAGAACCCCCAAAGACGATGGCTGAAATGCTCCTCAAGGCACAGAAGTACATGAACGCTAAAGACGCATTGGCTGTTATCAAGGACACGGACAGACCAGGGGACAAAGAAAGAAAAGAAGAAGATCGGAGAGGCAGAAGCGGGACCGTCCAGATCGTCGAATCAGTGACGGAGTCAGAAGGAAGGATGACAAAAATCCACGAACGGTAAAATTCACCCCTCTCGTTATGCCTGTTGACAAAATTTTGGCGCAGATTAAGGACAAGCATTATCTTAAGTGGCCACGGCCACTACACTCCTCTCCTAACGTCCGCGACAAAAGTAAGTACTGCCGATTCCACAAAGATCACGGCCACTACACTGAAGATTGTAGGGATCTCAAAGAGCAGATAAAGAATTGATACGGAAGGGGAAGTTGCAGAAATTTGTAAAGAAGGGGGAACACAGCAAATTCCGAGAAGAAAACAAAGCCAACAGGGGTCCTCCTCCAGGAACGACGGCCGTCAATCACAACCTCCTCAAAATGTGGTCGGGGAAATACAGACGATCGCAGGGGGCCTACCACTGGGGGCTCATTCAAGTCACTCAAGAAAACACATCAACGACAAGTGAATAGCATCCACGTGACACCCTTGCCAAAGCAGAGACGAACTGATCAGGATATGACCTTCAACGAAAGTGACTCCAAAGGAGTGAAACAGCCACACAATGACCCCTTGGTCATAAAGCTCACAATAGAAGGGTTCAACACAAAGAGGGTCCTCTGGACAATGGTAGCTTTGCTGATATCATTTACTTTTCCGCATTCCAACAGTTGAAGCTGGATCCTAAGAGACTTCGTCCATTTGACTCCACTCATCAGTTTCAGCGGTGACAGAGTGTATCCTGGAGGCATAGTGACGCTGACAGTCACAGTAGGACGGACCCAAAACAGTTAACTCGTCAGATAGACTTTTTGGTGTAGATAGTCTGTCATCCTATAATGTCATCATCGGAAGGCCAGCACTCAACAAGTGGAAGGCGTCACATCCACGTACTACTTGAAGATGAAATTTCCAACGGATGACGGTGTTGGTGAAGTCAAAGAGACCAAGTTCTAGCTCGAGAATGTTATCAAGCTGTTTTAGCACTAAGGAGAACCACACGTGGATCATAGAAGAAAAGAGGAAGAAAAAGTGGAAGCACTGGAAGTGGTGGAGTTGATCGAGGGGAAATGACGAAAACAAACAGAATAGGGACGACGTTAAGCCCTGAAATGAGAATGAGAGCTCATTCAATTTCTCAGGGAAAACTTGGATGTCTTTGCCTGGAGCCATGACGACATGCCAGGTATATCTCCAGAAGTTATTCAACACAAATTGAACTAGACCCAGAAAGAGACCCATCAAGCAGAGACGAAGAACCTTTGTGCCAGAAAGGGACCAAGCATTGCTGAGAGGTAAACAAACTCTTGACTGCGGGCTTTATCAGAGAGGTGTACTATCCAGACTGGTTAGCCATGTCATCCTGGTAAAGAAAGCGAATGGAAAATGGAGAATGTGCGTGGATTTCACAGACCTGAACAAGGCCTGCCCAAAGGATAGTTTCCCGCTCCCCAGGATAGACCAGCTAGTAGACTCTACGTCAGGCACAAGCTGTTAACATTCATGGACGCATTCTCAGGGTACAACCAGATAAAAATGGCTGACGAGGATCAGGAGAAAACTGCCTTCATCACCAGTCAGGGCACAAGCGGCCTTCCAAGAGCTGAAACATTACCTCAGCACCCACACTCCTGAGCCCATCCAAAGAGGCGAAAACCTTTATTTATACCTGGCCGTTTCCTCTACGGCCGTCAGTGCAGCCTTGATACGAGAAGAAAACAAGAAACAGCTCTCAGTCTACTATGTCAGTCAAGCCTTCCAAGGAGCTGAATTCAGGTACCCAAAGATCGAGAAAATCACGTTTGCATTGATAGTAGCTCCACTCAAGCTCAGGCAATACTTCCAGGCAAACCCATATTGGTAATGACGGACCAACCCATCAAAAAGTCTATGAACAGACCGAAGNTCAAAACCATTGATAACATCTTGTCGTACTTGGTTGCTAATTAAATATATATATATATATATATTAGTGTTGAAATTTAAGTATATTTATTAATTTATTAGTATAGAAGCATCAATGTGTAATATATATATATATATATATAAATTACATTATATTGATGCAAATTTTTGTTATCTTTTTTATGGATGACTGTATAATTTATATTATTATTTAATATATAAAGTTACTGTCAACGTATCTTTTACTTTTGTTTCCCAAAAAAATGTAGAATATTATGATTCAAGATTCATGATCCCACTTATTTTTCACGATCGTACGTCTTAATTTTGATAACCTTGCACGAAGTGGTGACCAAATAAGATCCTTATATGGACCTAAAAAATCTCATATACGTGGGTGATGGCAAGTCATTTCGCAAAATCAGCAGATTCATATTCTGATTTTCTTGTTTCTTAGTTTTGGAAAATCAAAATTGGGGTGAAGTATATATATTAGAAACAAAACAAAACAGAAACCTTAATATTTAATGTGGTTCCACAAATTATATGTCAAGTATAATCTACAATCGATGAGAATCATTACAGCCACACTTGCAAATTAAATTCTATGCCACATTAAAAGATTATTACAACTCCTTACTTCTTTCTTATCAATGACGGAGAAAAATACTTATATAAATTAGCCTCCTCACGTATGTTCAGTGCATACTCGGCAGCTTGTTCTATTCTCAATTTGAATAGAAGTCTAATTGTTTGTTCTGTTTAATTAAACCCCTTTTAAACAAAATAGTTAAACCTAATGAATTAGCTAAATAGTTACTTAGATTAATTATGAAATCAAGGTTAAACACCTGCAATCATATTACTTAGTGCGTAAAAATAAAAAATAAATAAAAGAAAGACGGTAATATAATGACCTAGAAAAATCAGTGAAACCAACAGTTTCAAAGTAAAAAACTTGGGGAGGATTTAAACGAACTACCCTCAAGGTAAACAAATCCACTATGATAGAATGAAAGTTTACAATAGATTTAAACCCTAAATTTAAAGCTACCTCTTGTAGAACTTACTAACACGACCATGACAGTTTCGACTCCACGGACTCTTCTATCTTGAATTTGCTGTGCACAAACACCACACTTGTGACTTTGAAATCCCCCTCAAATGTTTAGATTATCAGCAGTTGTTGATCTTGTAGCAGCAACTTTAGAAGGAGAAGACACAATACCTTTTAGAGCTCACAAGAACACCTCCAAAGTCTCCTCAAAACATGGCACTTAAGGTTTCCTTTATATATTAAAAGAATTAGATCTGAAACTTTAATCACTTAATGGGCTTAACAGACTGATTGGCTTTAATTAAATTCTGTAGAACCCATCTTTCGATCAAACAAGCCTGTTCTCTCAATCGATCGAACTTGACATATTTTGAATTCCTAAACCTACAGCTTCTTTTTTCTTGTATTCTAACTTACAGTACCTTAAGCATTGTCTAATCATACTTATAGACTTAGGAATTTATATCAAGACAAGTTTGTACTCACAGTTTGCCAATTATTCTAAACTTTTAGAAACTAACACTAACCGTTTAATTTTAATACAAATCTAACCATTTCATTTTAATACAAATCTTTGGAGCTTAAATATAAATATTAAAAAAGTTGTAAACTATATTATAATAGGAGAAAAAGGACAAAACTACATAAAGTCATCAAAAAGAAAATTTCGATTTATGGTCATCGTTGCTCTATTCTAATACAAAGTTGGATTTATGGTCATCGTTACCGACAAAGTTGCGGTTGATCCTGATTAAAAATACTAATAATAATTTCAAGAAAGTTACTGACGTAGCATGTTTGAATTGGAGAACATTTATAGGTGAATGCTAAGCTAATTGGCTGATGATACCTTTCTTTTTTTAGAATCGATTGGCTGATATTGATACCTAAAAGCTAAAACAGTAGAACCCAATAACCATGCGGTTCATGCCAAACTGGTATTAGATTTTTGTTTTGACCTAATTAGAAAATGGAGTAGGTCACGACAATCATGCTGCATGAACACAGCAAGAAAGGTGCAAATCACGCGATTTGGAAACAATTAAAAAATTATATGTTACAATTATAATAATAAATAGCTATGTGAAAGTAATAATTACTAACTAAGGGTCCGTTTGGATACAACTTATTTTGCTGAAAACTGAAAATACTGTAGCAAAATAATTTTTCAATGTGTGAATAGTACCATGGGACCCATTTTTAATGAAAAAGTTGCTAAAAAGTGGAGTTTGTAGGTCCCATGAAACAATGCATAGGACCCACTGATGTGACTGAAAATGAGTTGAAAAGTCAAATAATGTGGCTACTATTCATGAACAGTGCATGAACAGTAGCCGCACTTTCAGTTTTACTGAGCTAAACGCGTGCCACAAAAAAAAAAGAGTAAAACGCGCATTTGCGCAAAACATGAAACGTGAACATAGATCCAAACCCACAATAATACTAAGAATATACTGAACAATGTTTCTCTCCAAACTAGTTTGAAGAGAAACTATTCAAACTTCTTATTTATTTATGTTTTTGGTGTAAATTTTGAAAATCTAACCGTTGAATTTCATGTTCTTTATGCTATTAACATACATATCAAATTTCGTTCAAATCAGATGTAATTTATTATTCAATCAATAAACTTATTTTTTATATATAATTTTAGATCATAAAAACTTGAAATTTTAACATTTATTTGATGACATAGCAATTGATCTATGATTTTCTTGAAATTTTACAAGCATGAATAACAAAATAAGAACATGTTATCCAACGGTTAGATTTTCAAAATTCATAGTCAATATAAAAATATATAAGGAGTTTGAAAGATTTCACTTCAAACTAGTTTGAAGATAAACTTTGTTTGAATATACTACCAATTTTATTATATTAGTCTTTTTGTCACCAATCACATTAAAGTAATTTAGACACATTTATTTTGTTTTTTAAACGAATAGCACTATAACCAAAACATTTTCAGGATAAAACCAAGTTGACAAGCTTTAATTGATTCTCAATTGGTTCTACCACTAAAATCATTTTTTTACAAACCATCAACAACTTTTCAATTGAGATTTGTTGTGAAAATATTATGTCCATAACTTGGTTATCTTGAAATCTATCAATCATATTCATTGTTACATCAATTTATAAACTTTTGCAATAACATTTGGGGAAATTAATAAATTATACATTATTTTGGAAGTACAATAATATTCTATACATTCTTCTCACATGAATTGTGGATCCTATAATAAATTTTGTGGGGGGATGGGCCTGGGTGCACCCCAGAGGCATTGGCCCAAAGAGGTTAAGTTAAGGCCCTCCTTCCACAGCAAGACGTTTGCCCTAAAACTCGAGGTCCAAAAGGATCGAGCCAAGAGTTAAGCACGATATGCCTATGGAGCCTATGTCCTCGAGAGCCACAACCCTTGCGAAGAGCATCCAATCGTCAGACCAAAGGAACCTCGCTTCCATGGATTACCACGGGAACGCATTAGGAAAAACGCAGAACCCAACACAACCATCATCTCCACATTTAAGACCCTCCACACCTAATGTCAACCACATTAATTGCTAATTGACTAGCCTAGACAAGGAGGATAGCCCTAAAACCTGCTTTCATGATCACAAAATGGCAGAAATGTGAGCTGATGGGATAGGCCACACCCCAAAAATCTGGCTAGAAAGTAGGACAGCTGGAGGATGAGAAAGGCTATAAAAGGGGGAAAGGATCAACAGGAAAGGGGAACCAGAAATATAGAGAGAGAAACTAGGAGAGAGAAAAGGAGAAAAGCTTTTTAGAAGGGCTCAATTCATTTTTGTTCTTGTAACTCCCTCGGGAGATCTATTTCTATCAATTGTTAGCAATGATTCAACTCTTTTTGTCTTCAATCATCTATCTAATTCTCCCATCTTGTATTTTTCATAAATTAGTTATGTAAATGAAGAACAACATTAGCCCTTACTAGTAACTATGTTTTTGAGCCTCCACAAATTTAATTAATAGAATTTACTATTATTTGAGATGAGGAAATACGACATCATTGTATTCTAAAAGGTTTATATAATTGTGCTCAAAATTATAGTAATTTTAGCATTTTTCTCCAATAGATTATTGTGCATATGACAAACATAATGAATTTGATGGTGAAGATAGCTAGTCCACAAAAAAGGCTTCATCTTCGCTAAAGGCACCTTACATGTTGCACACATATCACGGGGTACCAATCTCATGCAGTGACTTCTTATTTTGGTATTGGAAAAATCTAGTACTACAAACTATTAACCATTTATTTGTCATAATTATGATATTGCAATCAGGGACGGAGCCACATAGTGGCTTGGGGGGGCCGTGGCCCCTGCAAAAAAATAAAAAAAAAAAAAAAAAAAAACCTACTGGCGTATGGTAATACTCATAAGTCCAACATTTAAATACTCTTAAATCCAAATAACAACAAAAATACACTTTCCCTTCATCTCAAAAAGCCCACCCTGACCCACGGTATCCCTTGCCCTTTTTACTTTTTATTCTTTCATTTTGGCTTCTTTGATACACTTTCAGCATCGGTACAATAGCCTACCAGCCCCCAAAACTCCAATCCTTTGTTCTGTCCTCACAGTCCGAAGAAAAAAAAAATTTCTAACCAATTTTCTCTTTCTTCATCAGCTGATTCAGCTTTAGTTTTGGAACTTGGCTGTTTTGTCTTCTTTGATATACTTTTAGCACTGGTACCACTGCCTACTAGCCCCAACACTCCAGTCCTTTGTTCTGTCTTCACAATCCCATAAAATAAAATAAAATCCTGACCAATTTTTTCTTTCTTCATCAACTGATTCAGCTTTAGTTTTGGAACTTGGTGACTGCCTAATGAGTTTTTTTCTCTTTCTTAAGCATTAGACATTCATGATTCATCTCTTTATAGTGTCTTTTTTTTTTTTTTCCTCTCAACTATCTACACCTAAATATTCACATGCTCTTTATATTTTCATAAATTTTTAGAGAAATACGTGATTGAAGGCATGGGGAGACTGTTTGTGATGAGTCTTGAAGGGAAGATCTTTTGGAGGCAGAGGCAGTAGGCATTGCCACCTGGGTGACCCACCTTTGCAAAGTTTCTAAGGTCAAATTGTTTTGATTTATTACCTATTTTTGATAGATATCATGTTGCTGTGGATATGGCTGTAGGTGTTGTTAAATTGTTTGGTTTATGTTGTGTAACAATACTTGTGTGTTTAATTTTTGTTTTTGTTTGAGGAGTTATTATTAATTAAAGTCGTATTAAAAATAGGTTGACTGTTTAAATTATAGTGAAAATTTTGTTTTTTCTTGAGTATGAATAACAATCATATAACTAAGTAAAAATTTCTAATTAAAATTTTATTTTTTAAAGCTCTTTTCAGGTTAATTTTTGAGTCATATTCTTAAAGCTAAAAGAATTATGAGCAAACGAAAAACAATTGATGCATTCTTTAAGAAAAAAGATGTTAGCAATTCAGAAATTAGGACATCTGTGGGAGGAAAAGGAAGTTAGACCAACATTGACAATTGATAGCATGCGTGATGTGTTGTGTGTTTTCGTTAATGGCAAGCTTATAGGTAATTAGGCATTGTCTCACAATATTACTTCCTCTTATCTCAGTCTCCTTTTCTCCGTTGAATTCTTCCTCACCATTCATTTGCACATTGGATTATATTTTTGTGCTACTTTTTTTTTAGATATCTCTAACTTAATTGAGTATTGAGAAATGATGAAATTAATATGTTTGTTGAATGTTGACAATGTCATAATTAGTCAAATGCATAATTAGTACCCAAGAAGAAAAAAAGACTCAAACTGCTTAGGTTATATATCAAAACTACTCTCTCTCTCTCTCTCTCTCTCTAATCTTCCACACTTTACAACTCAAATCCAACTTGGTATCAAAGACTTCCAATCCAACCCTAGAAGCCATTAAAGAAACCTAGCAGTCATTTGAGTCAAGGTGTGTAGTAGGAGGGAGATAGACAAGAAAATATGGTTGGGTTTAAGTTATTGAAAAATGCAAGAACCACAAAAACTTACATAATTTTTGCCACAACTCACCATGCGGAGAGTTATGAGTGGTGAGGAAAAAGTGGTGGGTCCATGTAGGTCAACACCTCCATGCACAAGTGGTCGGCCCCCCCATGTACAAATTCCTGGCTACGCCCCTGATTGCAGTGTAAGTAATTAAAAAAAAAAATTAAGTCTATGTGTAAGTAATAAACAATCACTCATAGTCTACCACATCAAAGTTGTGGAATAGTTTTTGGTTCGCAAACCACCCTTGTGGGAAACGGCATGCATGAGCGTTGTAGAGTGCCATGCAAGCACAAGGATGCAAGGAGCACAATGTCTTAACCAACAAAGATTTGACATATAATGTGTACCTCATCCCCCTTAATTACTCTAATAAAAAAGAAATAAAAACTTGTATTTAATGACATATTACAGCAACGACCTTTCTCTTTTACTAATGAGTATAAGAGATTCATCACTCTTTCACAAATGATAAATATATTCTCTAATACTCTTTTTTTAGTCACTCTTTCACACAATATCAATATCAATATCAATATAATTGCATATCTTGATATACTGAAAATGTGATGTCCACTTATAAATAATAAAAGTGAACTAAAAAGAATGAACAAATAACAACTTATTTGGCAAAAATTTAAATTACCTACCTATGGTTTGAAATTTGACACTTTACCTACCTGAAGTTAGTTTGGCTAGAATTCTGTAACCCACATATATTAAAAATAGGGTTAGATATGTAATTTTGCTCTACTTTTATGTCTCTCTCCTCTAAAATAAAAATAATAAGATCAAAATAAATCAAGTGGAACACTTGCAGCATGAAATTTCAAATCACAGGTAGGCAATTTTAGATGGGTAAAATATCAAATTTCAAACTGTAAATAGACAACTTAAATTTTGGTCAAACCATAAATGAATAAGTTGTAATTCTCCCTAAAAAAAAATTAGGGTAAAATAATGAGGGAGAGAATCATCACCCCTTCACAAAGAGTTCTCTAGGCCATTACCGCTTTTTTTTTTTTTTTTTTTTTGGCCATACCGTGTGCTGTTTAGTGGTTTTACTGTTGTCTGGTAACTTTAAACTGACTAACTTTAAACTCTGGCTAAAACACATGCATGGCTATATGCGTCTGTTTATAACTTTAATTAATATTATTACTTTTTTTCTAGAATCAACTTTATTCATTATTCATATTATATAATATATTATACTAACATCTAGTATATAATATATAATAGTTTAATTTGTTAGGTGTCTAATAAAAAAATGGTTAAGAGTCTTTCTAACCTTTTAAACAAAAATTGTTGAATGACTGTAATTAAATATATATTATAATATGCGGCATATAATAGTTTTGTTTCTTACTGGTTAAACAATTGTTTAATTGTTTGGTTTTGTGTAAACACTTCGTTGTTTATATATATTTTTAAATTAGTTATATAACTAGTTTATAAAATTCAAATATTTAGCTTTTAATGTATGAGTAATTTATGGACAAATCATTTACTATTAATGCATATTTTAAGAGAATTTTCAAAATTCAGAAGCTATTACTTAATCATCTGTGCCAAAATTCGGAGTACTATAAATACGTAGTCCCTCCTCTCACATTAATGATAAGTCCTACTATTAATTTAATTAGTAGAACCCATCATTTATGTGAGATGAGAAAATATGCATTTATAGTACTCCGGGAGTACACAATAATTTTCCAAAGAAGAGTTAAAACATATAATGCAAAGCAAATAGATGTTGATATTTATGAACATAATCCTTGATTAGTTCATAATCAATTACAAAAAATTTAGTAAATCGAAATAAGATAGGGCATAACATTGTTGAGTTAGAGTTAATATATGGAACTAAGTATTTGTTTTGACTAATAAATTTTTTATAAAAAAAAAATTTATAATTATTTGGCCTCCCTAAATAAATTATTTGGAATGATAGATTCTGCACCTCGCTCTCAACTCTCACGTAACTTATTGTTCTTATTTATTGAGCCAATGCAGTGATAGCATTTATTTATTATCCTGTCTATTCTGTCCACCTCGCTATACCACGTGCAATTATTTTATAGGTATTAATGACAAGACCAATGCTAAATATCAACTAACCCACTTTAAATTGTTTCGATAAAAAATAAAATAAAATAAAAAGATGTAAAACAACATACAAGACCTTTGTAGTTGACATTACATGCCATGAATGGGACCCATGTAATACGGATGAGCAAAGGCAACGAAATCTCTAGTCACTAGAGAGGATCTTTGCGTTACAGATCTTCTATATAATGATAATAGCCAAAGTGTTTTCTCCTACAACTGCACAGTATCTTTTCTTAATTAGCACTTGTAAAGCTATTTGGTTTTGGAATATAAGTATCTGCCAAAATGCCTCTGTTTGGTAAGGTGGAGGCTGATGTAGAAATCAAGGCTCCAGCTGAAAATTTTCACGAGATCTTCAGCTGCAGGCCACACCACATATCCAATGTATCCCCTGGCATAATACAGGGATGTGCTTTACATGAAGGGGACAGGGGCAATGAGGGCTCTGTCATCAACTGGGAGTCTGGGATTACGTCCATGGTAAGGAAATTTTAGATCATATATGACCGTCTTTTATATATATATATATACATTATTTATTCGTAAAATGGTCTAGCATTCTTTGAATTATGTTTCCTTTTCTACTACTGGACTTGAGCTTGACTGTATAGATGAAACAAAATATTAATAGTGGGATCTAATTAACTTATCGTCATAGTATAAAGGATTTGGATTCAAATCGCCGCTAATATCAAAAATTAATTAGCCTTTTTGAAAACAAAGAGTAATCACAAGTCAAAAGTTGAAACCTATCATATCTAAAACTTGAAGCACCGTAGATTATATATACTATGGAATTTTGAATCAGTGTGCATGTAGATTTATATTTAAGAAAACCTTCTTCTATGAGTGAACTATTTTACGTAATGAGTAGGTTAACATTCTTGATATTGAGATTCCGAAATGGGTGGAAAATAGTCATCTCTTTCCTTAATCCGGATAATTTTTACAATGAAAAGAATGAAAGAGAAATGTTTTCCCTCCCTTTCTTGGTACAAAATGGGAAAGAGAAAAATAAACAAGGAATATATGATATAAAATGTTCCCTACGCCAGAGAAATGATCACCAAGCGTTGCACTAGGCCGCCCGCTAGGCTACGCTCATCAAATACCGGTTGGGAAGACAACTCTCTTTTCCTCGTCGCAACAGATCTTTAGGTACTCAAATCTAGGCTAGTGTAGAGGTTGTTTTTAATTAGGGTGATTGAAATGCTAAGAGTTTACATAACTCTTCAAATTTAGCTCTAGTGCGACATGACTAACTAAACGTTAAGCAATCAAAAATTAAACCAGCAATGTTTTCAAGCGTATATATATATACAACTTCCTAGCATTGAAAGACCTCAGTTTTGAGACAAGACAGGCTGTTAGAGTTGTCTTAAATTCTATTAAGGAAGGTTTTTCTTTAATGTATTGAAGTTTTTGGTTATACATGTTTTTACGTTGCCCCTCGTGCAGATAGCAATGTTATAAAGGCTTTAGGAATATTTTTCTAAACTGAAAATAACGTTTCGTTTCCTTGGTGAAAGCATGATGTTAATTTCTTAATTTGATTTTTTCTAATTTGAAACCACAGATGGGAAAGCTAAAGTAGCTAAGGAGGTAATCGAAGCAATAGATAAGAAAAACAACTCTGTCACTTTCAAAGTTATTGAAGGAGATCTCATGGAGGAGTACAAGAACATCAAAATCACTATTCAAGCTACTCCAAAGGGTAAGGGCAGCTTGGTGCATTGGACTATGGAATATGAAAAGCTGCATGAGAATATTGTAGAACCAAATACATTGCTTCAGCTTGCCCTTGATCTCAGCAAAGACCTTGATGCTCACCTTGTCCAGGCATAGAGACAAAATGGTTATGTTTTATCCTAGTATTGACTACAACAATAAAACAGTGTACGAGACTTGTTCTCCTAATTATGAATTATGTATGTCAATTTTAATCTTGTATGGGCTAACTGGAGCCACTTGTTGCAGAAATCCATGTACTCTTATGGTAACCTATATATTTTAATAAATGTGGGGGTTTTGTTTTATGAATATGAGTGTTTTCTCCAACTATAATTTATGTACGTGCGTTTCTGAGCTTATTGAAGCCGATCTACTACTATTTTGAGTTAATTATCTTTTCAATGCATGAGGAGTTTTTTTTTTTTTTTTTTTTTTTTTTTTTTTTTTTTTTTTTCTCTCTCTCTCTCTCTGTGTATTGTAGGTTATCCGAGGCTTCAACCCTGCTGAAGACCTACTTAACTTTATCATGGCAGATTCATTTGCAAAATATCATTTTTAAAACTATTTTCTTACATAGTTAATAGAAAATTTAGAGAAGTCCATAAAAATCGTCGTATGATTTTTATTGACCTAATTAAGGAAAGCATGATAAGATCTTACTTCCAAAGCACATTAGCAGCTCACAATAGTACATGCTAATTAGGCGCACATTAGCACAATAGCTACACCGCTCACGACTTATGCATCAACAACAGCAGCTCTCAATAGCGGGAACAAAGCACCTCCATATTGGTGCAGAAGACATAATGCATTAGGACACCATTGCAGGTTCTTAACAAAACGGAGAGGAATAAGGACAATATATATATATATATATATATATATATATATATATATATATTGTTCAGTAATTTACTTCCAAAGCTAATATAGTAGAAGGAAATCCTTTCAACGGTCCACAAAATAATAATAAACAAGACCTAGAGCCAGTGGCAACGCCACATGCAACTCAAGGGGTTTCTAGAAACATCTTGGCCTGAAAAAAAAAAAAACCTAAAAACAAAAAAATTTACAAAATTTTTTATATTTGCTCTCTATTAGGAACTCTCTCAATCACAAAATTAGGAACACCCTCAAATTTAAAAAAAAAAAAATATATATATTATTATTGTTCTACTTTCAAGCCAAAAAAAAGGCCCCAAAAAAAAAATTTTTTGAATAAAATATGAAAAAAATAAATAAATAAAAAAAATTGCATCAGAGCCAAGCCCATGGCAAGCGGCAACTCGACAAGCTCAATAGATTACAGAACCCACGAATTCTCCAAAAAAATAAATAAATAAAAAACAAAACAAAAACAACAACCAAACCCCAATACAGAGCTGCAAAGCAAATCAAATCAAAAATCACTTCTAAATAAAAAAATCCTAAAGGCCTAAAGCAAACCTAAAGAGTAAAGACAAGAGCAAGCAACGCCTCGGGCTCAAGCCAACTGCCAACAGACGGAGTCACGGAGATCGAATCGGTCATGTCGCTCACAACTCGGTCGTCGTCAGAGATCGGTCCAGTCCAGATTGTCGTCGTCACTCAGATCGCTCACCCCTCGTCGTCATGGCTCGTCGCTCGCCACTGCCCTCATCGGAGATCGCTCGTCACAAGTCGCCTCGTCACTGCCTCAGTGGCCTCAGCCTTCAAGCCTCCTTGCTCGCTGCTCCGGTGCTCCCTCCCTCAAGGTATTTCATTTTACTAAACTAACTTCTCTCTCTCTCTCTCTCTCTCTCTCTCTCTCTCTCTCTCTCTCTCTCTCTCTCTCTCTCTCTCTCTCTCTCTCTCTCTCTCTCTGAATCATTGAAAGGAAAATTATGAGTCCCTTTCTCTCTTTATTCTTTAAGTCTAATTTTAATACTTTGTCTTTATCTGATTCTGTGATTGGGCCGCTGAGCTTTGACTTTATCTTTATTAATATTTGGCTTTTTTAACTTTTTGAATTTAGCTTTATCTTAATAGCTTATCCGTTGGTGTTGGTAGGTGTTGTTGTTGGTGTTGGTGTTGGTGTGTGTGTTTGCGTTGGTGAGATATTAAGTTATTAATTGTCTTTTCTTTTTTTATGGTTATTAATTGTCTTTTAGTGTAATGTGTATTGTGATTTGTAATTTTGAAATTTTCTGATTGATAGCTAGCTCTTGTGATTGGGGAAATTTTCTTGAGGCTTGACTGGCTTGCCTGTTGAGTGGGGTGGGGTGGGGTGGAGTGGATGAACACATAGGGCTAGGTAAATAATAATTAAAGCAATGTAATGTGCACATCAGCCCATAGGATGTGTAATGTGCACATGGCTAGCTCTTTTAGTGTAATGTGCACATAGATGTGTGCTAGCGCAACTAATAAACAATAATTTAATTAACCAATAATTAATTAGGGAAAGCAACTAATAAACAATAATTAATAATTTAATTAACCAATACATTATAAAAGACAAACAAATTAAATTATGTTAGGCTAAACAACAATTAATAATTTAATAATTAATGAAACAACAATACAACAAATTATAGTTTATAAAAGAACAAATTAATGAAACAACTAAACAAACAATAATTAATAATTTTATTAATATTTCAAATGAACTTATAGTTTATTGTATAGGTACCTTTGTTCATTTCTTTTCTTTTCTTTTTTTTTTTTTCCTTTTAAGGTTTTTCGGTGTATAGAATGCAAATTTGTTTTGGTTTAAAAAAAAAAAAAAAATTTTAAGCACAAACTTTATGCCGGCCAAATCTTGAATTTCGGCCGGTATTTCTCGAAACACCCGAAATAGACCGAAATTACCTGAAATTTTTTCAAAGTAGAATAGGAAACCCTAAACAAAATTCCTACAGTCGCCACTGCCTAGAGCTAAAGAAATGTGGTACCTAAAATGAAAATTAAATTGCCTAAAATCCTCAAATTCAAAAGTAAAATTAATTATTTTATTTATGGCAAAATAGATTTTTATACGAGAACATGTAGAATAAGAGGCAACTTCAATAACACTAAAACAATAACAGAGATTTAATGCAAAAGAGCAAAGTAAATGTGGTAGATGCGGAAGAGGAGATTGCAACGGTGGTGTCCAACAGGGACAGAGCTATTCATGGACCATGGGGGCCGTGGCCCTCCAGATTTTTTTTTTTTTTGGGCCCCCTAGTATGAACCTTAGCCCAAACAATAACAAAAATATAGATCTCTGGCCCATTTTAGCCCTTCAAAAACAGGAAGAAAAAAAAATTCACATTGACAGGCCCTTCTTTTTTTAGTTAAAAAAATCCATAAATTCATATTGATACCAGTCAAATAGAGAGAGTCTCATCTCCTTCACTTCCACTGCATAGCAGTACAAGCCACACCCACACATCCGCTCCATTCCAGTGAGACTCACCTTCAATTTTGCAGTTTGCATCACATTGGCGATGGTGGTCCAATCTGTTGCTCATTGGTATTTTCTCTAAGAGTCTCTCTCTCTCTCTCTCTCTCTCACATTATTCATTCAATTACTTTTTGTGATAACTATCTCACTTGACTGTAATGATATGGATTCAATAATTTTAGACTTTTTAGTAGAGCTGGTATTTTGTCTTTTAATAGTCGTTGGTTTACTAATTTAAGAGATTTAGAGTAAAGTTGTTATTATAGCAAAAACGTTATTTTAGCTCTCAAAACCTCAAAAACCAAGCTTTATTAAGGGTATTATATCTAAATTTTTTTAGCAACGTGCTACAGTAAACTGCTATGTATAGCAGCTTATTGTAGCAACTACCCTTTTTTTTTTTCTTTTTTTTTTTTTTTCTTTGTGAGTCTAATAGGATTTTGTTTTTGTTTGTTTTTGGAGGTATAGTGGCTGTTGGTTTGAGTTCGGGATTTGGTTTTGGATTTGTTGTTTTGATGGTTGGGGGTTGAGGTTGTGGGTGGTGGTAACAATGGCAGTGATGGCTGTAGCGGTGGTGGTTGGTGATTGGTGATTGGGTGTGGGCAGTGGCAGTGGCAGTGGTGGTTGTGGTGACTGTGGTTACGATGGCAGTGGCGGTTATGGTTATGGTTTTTATTTTTCATTTGTTTTTAGTGGTAGTTGGTGGTAGTGGGTGTGGGCGGCAAAAAAGGGAGAGACATGGTGGCAATAGGTGTGAGTGGCGAAGAAGAGAAAGTGATAGAGAAGAAGATAAAGAAAGAGATGGAAAGGAAGAATAAAGAAATAATATTTGAATGAATTGGTAAAAAAATAGAACCTTTGATATTGGGTGTATTGTAAAGTAATGTGTTAAAATAGATAAAGTAGGATTTTAAGTTGCTAAAAACTAAATTTTTTAACTTCTTTGCTATGAATCCTCAAAAGGCATAAATGGAGTAGCGGGCTATATGGTTGTGCAATTTATAAGGTTGTGTTTTTGGATTTTGGAAAGATTTTTTTATTTTATTTTAGGTAAAATATAGTTAACACTCCTAAGATTTTGTAATTTTCTACTAATTAAGATTGTTAAAATTGGGATCCTAGGCATAATCGTTAGGGAATTGGATCGGATTGATCATAGGATTGAATCATAGTTATAAGATTACTTTTCTTTTAAAAAAAAAAAATTAGCAACTTTGTATGTTGATTAATCATTAAAATTATGAATATATCCATAAAGAGAACAAAGTTTTGCATCAATATAACGTAATTAATTTTTACATAATACATTGCTACACCTATACTAAAAACATATATAGATATAATTTTCAACAGAGTTTAACCAAAAAGCTCAGTAAAAGTTTAGTTAGCAAAATAATTAAGAGGGTCAAAATTAAGGCACTAATAATGATTGTGTATGTTAAAGAATCATTAAATTAAGAAAATAATAAATTGGACATAGCATATATCTCTAAGAACTGAAATTTATTTAATATTTCTTGACATAAATTACTAAGAAAATACAAAAATTACCAATATATGAAAAAAAGAACAATGTTCGATACTTCAAAGTTCTAATACCATAATTAAGAAGGAAATTATATATTACACACCCTTTAACAACTAATTAAAATAAACTTTTTAAATCATGTGTACTATTAATATTATTAAATCTTGTGTTCTACATGTATAATTTTTATTCAATTGGATGGCAATGCTTTTTTTTTTTTTAACGTAGAAAAGCCAAATATTATATTTACTACTTATATATTTAGGCGAGCTTACCTTGGCAGTCTTCGTAAAATAAAATAAAATTAAAATGAAAAACATATGATTAATTTTACTACTAAATGCTAATAAATTGATGTGGAAATAAAAATGACCTTAACACATAATTATTAAATGTCTTAATTATCATTTTTAATTGGTGACCAATTAATATGTAAAACCTATCTAGTAAAATTTGTAATAGTACCCTAGTATCACTCAAAGAAAAAAAGAAATCTTTAAAAAAAAAAAAGTAGGAACTCACAAAAATAAAAACATGACACTCATGATTCAGTTCAAAAAATTATACCCATTTAAAATGCCACCTACCCCAACTTTCTCATTCTATTTAGTAAAAAATAAACATTTATATTTACTTACATCAACTATTTTACACACATATTCACAATCGATTCAAAAATATACACTTTGAAAAAAAAAATCCACATTTAAAACATGAAATTGGATGTAAACAAAACTAGAATATCATTCTTCTTCTATTTCTCCATTTTCTCGAGTACTTTTTTGATAATTTGATAATTGGGGAAGGTGAATTTGAACATTGGATAGTTTAATTAGAAATATTAGGAGGTGCTAACCGGTTAATCTATAAAGCTCTTGACATTTCTATGTTATTTTTAACTTTCTCTACAGTAATTCACTTTTTTGTCGTTCTTCATTTCAAGTTTCAATTCCCTGTCCCTTCTGCAAATCTATATATGAAATATCAATGATGAGATAAAGTATAATTTACCTTAAAGTATCTCTCTCTTTTGCTAACATGTAGATATCGTTACATTTTGATTCCTTTGTAATAGCATGATGTTAATATTTGTGGGTGCCTTTTTATGCTTTTGAGCTAAGGCTTCCTGCTAAGGCCTGAGGGTAGGAAAGTTGGCTCTAGCTCTCTCTGCTTATGCGCAAGACCAAACACTCCAAACGATATACATATACACACACACATACAATAACAGCAGAACAATTGTTAGTCCAGCAACAGAAATAATAGTAATAACAGCAAACATAATAACGAAAGTAAAAGGGTTCTCTACAAGATATAAACTAAAAAGAGCTCAAACTCCAACTTACTTAAACTTATTACCCTACAAGGCCATAAAGTTATGTAGTTTAGAGAATGGGTCAGGATAGTTATCTTTTTGATTGAGATGACAAAGAGTATGGTTTTGTTGAACGGTTTTAGACCCCTTAAACCAACCAGATTAACCTAGTAAATTAGCCAAGTGATTAACTTAGTCAATTTAAGCAATTCTAGGTTATCACAAATATACAATCATATCAAAAGTATAAAGTAGCAGAATAATAAATAACACAAAATATGATCATCCAGGAAAACCAAACCGGTAAAAAACCTGGGGAGAATTTGACCTAGCTATCCTCAAAGTAAACCTGAATCCACTATGCGAAAAAAATCGAAGTTCATACAAAAGGACTTACAAGCTCCTCGCTTAACATCCTAATGCTACCCACCAGTAGAACTTACTGACACGACCACGTGCAAGCTCCGAATCCACAGACTCCTTCTTTCTTGGATTCTCCAATCAGCTACAAGCACCTACACTTGTTATTCTTTAAACTCCAATGGCAGCAACCGAGTTGATCATCAAGGTGTTGAAGTAATCTCTACCTAGAAAACCCTAAACTTTGTGTATAGGAAAGCTCCTCTAGATCTCACAAGAGATTTACACAAAACAGAAAAGTATGAGCAACAATACAACAAGAGCAACTCTAAAAACGTGGCTAGGGTTTTTCTTTATATACCTAGGATAAAAACAGAAAATCCAAAACGTTTAATGAGTTAGGGCTGAGCTGAAATATTCTACAGAAAAGCATTCTGCCCGAGATTCGATCGATCGAGTCTTTTTTTCGATTGATCGAGCCAGGCCGAAATGCACCAATGCATCTGCAGCCTCTCAATTCCAACTTTACATGAAAGACACAACTTTGAGCAAGCCTAAACAAGACTAAACATATTGTTTTGATTATGGTTTGCCAACATTACACATTAGAGTTCTAAATACATGAATCCTAAGTCTTTAGAACCTAACAAACTCTTCCTTTGGCAATCCGTGACAAAACAGAAACTAAAAACTCAAAGTTTACAAGTGAAAGCCCTTTACATAAATAATGCTCATAAAAACTAAAATTCAATCCTAACTACTATCCATCAGTTGCAATTGTAGACAGCAGCTCAATTGAATCAACCTGTATATTCCTAAAACACTCAACAAAGCGCATAAACGCATATGTGGAAAATACAAGTAAACAAAAATAAATTCTTGATTTCACATAATACAAAATAAAGACATATACCAATGAAGAACTCATAAGTATAAATCAATAAGAAGTGAAACAAGAAACATATAAATCAAAATAAATTCTAACTCTCCCCCTAAGTTAGATACATCAAAAAGTTTTTATATTCTCCCCCTAAACAAAACAAATAGGTCATTTATGTCTCTCCCTTTTTGTCACGTATTGATAAAAACTACCTAATCAGAAGGTAGACAGAAAATATACAAAACAGAGTAAGAGAAAATAGAGACAACTCCCCCTAAGAAGAGTAACAACTCCCCCTAAGAACCACAAAGGTTAAAAAAAATTTCTCCCCCTATAAAAATAGGAAAAACAAAACAAGTGTTGGGAAAAACAGTTTTGGGGAAAAATAAAAGGGGGTTGGGGATAAATAAAAATACACAAACCAAGTTTTTTTAATAAAAACTAAGTTGAGGATACACATGAAGAAAAAAAAAATATTATCTCTTTCAATAAAATGCAAACATGGCACTATGTGACCCATAAACATTAGTAGAGAAAATATTTGCACATTGATTATCCATCATATCTTTTAAGAAAAAAAAAATTGCAGTTCACACATAAAAAATAGCATATACTAGAATGTACAAAACTCACAAATTAATCAATCAATTTTTAAATCAAGTTAAGTACCCAATTTAGCAAAGTGTATGCATGTTATGTGTGAAAACAATGAGAGATATGACTGAAAACTGCAAGATAGATACAAAAACAATGCAATGCATGTAAATCCTAAACACAAATGATGCATGAAAAAAAAATTTGGTCAAAAACATAGAAACTGAAAATTTTTCAATTTCGATCGATCGAGAATCGATCGAACATCAATCGAGTCAGGCAGACTCAAACCAAAAATTTTAATCGCAATTTCGATTGATCAAAAAACAAGTTCGATCGATCGAAATTCTGGAAAAATCAGATTTTTGAAAACAGAGCATTTTAATGCAAAAACTCCTCAAAACACATTATTTTATAAAAAAATGCATGAGTATGAGACGAAAAGTTTTTCAAAAATACTTGAATTCAACCCAGATCTTCCAAAATCAAGATTTTCAATCAATTTGTCCTCAAAGCGCAAACATTAAACACATTTTGCATTAAAATCAAGAAACTTTTAATCTTGGATGGCTACAACAAAATCACACACAATATAATATATCAAGTTTAGCAAAGAGTAACTTGTGTTGTGTGTACAACTAGCAAAAGTTTAAGATACATGGGAGGTGATATGTGAATAGCAATCAATAACAAAGTCTACAAAATTCATCATATAGAATTTAAAAGAGACTATCACCTAAAGAGTTACATCATATAACTCTCACATCTCCTAGAATATAAGCTTGCAATCATGTAAGTTTCTTGAATTTTACCTCATAAAATACACACCAATTTTAATTATGTGATTTGGCATCAAGCCTAATAGTACACACCAATTTTAAGCATTAAGCAATTAATCGAGGCTACACCTTATGTTCTTTTTGTGCATGTGCTACACTTTCTCGAGCACAAAATCTTATGATATGCACTAAAGTGTTCATGATTGGCTAGTGAACAGTGGTGAGATTGTTATCTATGCCTTTCTCAAAAGGATCAAGTCCGACAGTCAAATAACATGTGACTTCAAGATTAAGACAAAGTGATAAACACCATAAACATCTTTCCCACACAACATGCACCACAAAGTTTCAATTAGTCAAGTGCAATAAATATGCTCATCAAAGCTAAGCAAGGTACATAAGACATGTTATGTGTAAATAAATTGACCAACCTTATTTTCAAAGACCAGAAAAATAGTGCCAAACATATTTTTCTTTTCTCATTTTTATTTTATTTTATTTTAAAAGCGAAAACAAATAAATCCTAGAATAAAATGCATGAATGTAATGCAATGCAAGTCCTAGAACAAAAACACAAAAACAAAAAAACAATGGTCATAAAGGAATGAGTAATGAAGCACAAGGACCATATCAGAAAGACTCAATTAGATCGAGTCTTTTGCATCCAAAACCTTTTAGATGCACCACGAGCATTAGAGTTTTTATTCACATTCGAGTGATTTCCAACTCCAAGATTGGAATAAAGGTTCAAAGCCTTTACCAATTCACCAATGAGTGCCATAGGATCTTGTGCTTGGGACACAGGCACTTTTAGTTTGTTTGCTCTCTTAGTAGCTTGAAGCTTGTAACGGTTAGGACGGATATGTCCAGACTTTCCACAAAAATGATAAACCCAAGCAGGTTTACCATGCATCTTGTCCTTAGAAAGGGTAGAATCTTTAGGTTTGGACTCTCCTAGATCAACCTTAATCTTCCTAGGGGGTGAAACTTCTATAGGTTGGACAACCTCACTCACAGAGGGTTTAACAGTTTCACTCACAACCTCACTTATGGAAGGTTCAGAGAAAGATGAAGGAACAAAGTTCGTGGAAGTAGATGCAAAAACAGAGATGCTTTCAACATATCCTAAACAAGATTTGTCAAAAGGATACTTTTGAACATTCAACATTTGATCAAGTTTAGAACTAGTAAATCTAACAACAAATAAATCATATTCTAAAGTTTTAACTTTATCAAGCAAAAGCATGTTCTCAGATTTCACATGATTTAGAAGATCATTAGCATCAAATAATTTAACAAGAAAATTTTTCTTTTCAAGTTCAAGAGAATCAATTTTCTTCAGGCCAAGTTCAACATTCATAGCATCCTTTGCAGCAACTTTGCAAAGTTTATTATAAGCCTCTTGAAGATCTGCATCCTCAGAGAGTTCCCCATCAGAAGGGTTCTCTTCAACAGATATACTTTCATTGACTACACCAATAGCAGTGAAAGTAATAAAGTTTCCATCCTCGTCACATCCAGACTCATTATCACTAAGAGTTACAGCCATAGTTTTACCCTTAGACCTTAAGAATGTAGGACATTCAGATTTAACATAACCATACCCTTGACAGCCAAAACACTAAGCACCCAAAGAATTGTTTGAAGATTGACCAACTTTATCTCTAGGTTTTTCAAAGTTATTAACCTTAGTGGGATCATTCTTCCTAAAATTTCTAGGTTCAGCAGTGTTTGTACCTCTTGTCTTTCTGTTGTTATTCCTAAGAAAGTTTCTAAAGTTCTTAGCAAGGTACGCAATCTCTGTAACAGAGAGCTCATCATTAAATCCACCAACCTCAACATCATCAACAGACTTAAGAGCCATTGATTTAGATTTGGAAGCTTTGGGAAGGTCGGACTCATAGAACTGAAGAGATCCTACAAACTCATCAACAGGGATGAAGTCCATATCCTTACTCTCAGTAATGGCAGTTACTTTGGGTCTAAAATTTTCAGTTAAAGATCTAAGAATCTTCCTAACAATTTTAGGTTGATCATAGATTTCACCCAAATTAAAAGCAGAATTAACAATATCATTCAATTTAGCATAGAATTCATCAAAAGATTCATCATCAAACATTCTAATGCTTTCAAATTTAGAAGTAAATTGTTGCAGCTTGTTAATCTTAACTGCCTTTGTGCCTTCATTCACAGTCTAGAGAATTTTTCAAGTAGTATGAGCAACCTCAACATTAGAGATTCTCTTAAATTCCTCCATGAAAATAGCATTAAAGATGGCATTCATAGCCTTGCTATTGAAACCAGCTACTTCTTTTTGAGAAGTTTGCCACTCACTCACAGGATTAGTGGGCTTCTCCCATCCGTACTCAACAAAATTCCAAACTCTCTCATCAATGGATTTCAGGAATGCTCTCATTCTTACTTTCTAATAAGCATAGTTATTCCCACTAAAGTGAGGAGGAACAATGAGAGAGTGTCCATGCTCATGACAACAGGGGTCAAGGATCAGCTCAGAAATCAAAAAATCTCCAACCAGAGAGCTACTTGTTCTAATACCACTTGAACGGTTTTAGACCCCTTAAACCAACCAGATTAACCTAGTAAATTAGCCAAGTGATTAACTTAGTCAATTTAAGCAATTCCAGGTTATCACAAACATACAATCATATCAAAAGTATAAAGAAGCAGAATAATAAATAACACAAGATATGATCACCCAGAAAAATTAAACCGGTAAAAAACCTAGAGAGGATTTGACCTAGCTATCCTCAAGGTAAACCTAAATCCACTATGCGAAAGAATCGAAGTTCATAAAAAGGACTTACAAGCTCTCCAGTTGACTTCCTAATGCTACCCACCAGTAGATCTTACTGACACGACCACGTGCAAGCTCCGAATCCACGGACTCCTTCTTTCTTAGATTCTCCAATCAGCTACAAGCACCCACGCTTGTTATTCTTTAAGCTCCAATGGTAGCAACTGAGTTGATCATCAAGGTATTGAAGTAATCTCTACCTAGAAAACCCTAAGCTTTGTGTAAAGGAAATCTCCTCTAAATCTCACAAGAGATTTACACAAAACAGAAAAGTATGAGCAACAATACAACAGGAGCAACTCTAAAAACGTGGCTAGGGTTTTTCTTTATATACCTAGGGTAAAAACAGAAAACCCAAAACATTTAATGAGTTAGGGCTAAGCTGGAATATTCTGCAAAAAAACATTATGCCCGAGATTCAATCGATCGAGTCTTTCTTTCGATCGATCGAGCTAGGCCGAAATGCACCAATGCATCTGCAGCCTCTCGATTCCAACTTTACATGAAAGACACAACTTTTAGCAAGCCTAAACAAGACTAAACATATTGTTTTGATCATGGTTTGCCAACATTACATATTAGAATTCTAAATACATGAATCTTAAGTCTTTAGAACCTAGCATTTGTGTTTGAGCTATCCTTTTATACCCAAGATCAATCTTAGGTGGTTTCCCTTTCCTACCCTTGCTTTCCACCAATCATTTTGTCTACTGTAGGCATTTAGCCAACACCTGCAACATACCATTCTGACCATGGGCAGGTGGGTTCAATTCCACTACCTTCTAGCCATTAGAAGTCCCACTATTTTCTTAGCAACGAACTTACTTCATTTTTTGGGCAAAAGCCAATCCCACCACAATACCATTATCTCTCTCTTTCTCTAAACGAAAAAACCTCATTAATTCCTCTTGTCCTCACTTCCTAACATGCATTAGATGGTTTCCACCAATTTCCTACCAGTTTTGATAAATATGCTTTCCCAGCAAAGCATCTCCCAAAAGGGGTCTTGGCAGGATACCAAAATTAGGTTTTTTCTCCTTCCACTGAACCACACTATCTATTCATCTTCAACTGTGAGCCCTGCCTCCTTTGCAATGGCTGGGTTGTAGGTTGACAAGGCTTTAGCTGCTCCATTTCTCGTTCTTTGGCTTCTTCTTTTTCTTCATGTGTTTCCTACTACTTTTGTTTTTGTCTTGTTTCCTCTTCACATATTTCCTACCGCTCTTGATTTTGTCATGTTTCCTCATCACACGTTTCCTACCTCTATGGCTTTGTCTCATTTCTTTGTGCATTTCTTGTTGTTATGGCTTGGCAAGGTTTCACCATGTTTTACCTCTGCAAAATTGGAATTCATCGTTATCCCTTTGTAGAAGGGCATTGCAGGTTTTCTACCATATATTGGGTTGGACTTGCTGACCCTTTTGCTTTCTTTCCTCTTCATTTATTCACTATATTGGATTGGGCTCTATTTTATTCTCAAAATATTCTTCCATTTTAGGCCATCACTTGGACCTTATTTGTGCATTCTCTTCTCTTTGGGCCTTTGGAATACGGCCTAATTACTATCCCTTTGCTCATTCTCTAACCCATCTCTTGGAGCTTTCTTCGGCTTTTCTCCTCATGGGCTCTTGGATACAAATTTGTAAAAATAGGTATCAACAATATCTTTAGTTTGGTCTTCTAATTTGAAACCACATTTGGGAAAGTAAAAGTTACTAAGGAGATAATTAAAGCAATAGATGAGAAAAACAACTCGATCACTTTCAAAGTTATTAAAGGAGATATCCTTTAGGAGTACAAGAGCCTCAAATCCATTGTTCAAGCTACTCCAAAGGGTGAGGGCAGCTTGGTGCATTGGACTATAGTTGTCTGTATCGTACGATACACGATACGTATCGTATCGTGTACAAAAAGTTTCGTATCATAAGGGTGTATTGTAAGTGCTCATGAATTGTCCAATACATAGATGCATATCATATGAATCATATCGTATCAGTGAATCGTACGTATCGTACAATACATAGACATGAGGGTTTAAAATAGGTTTTTTGGTTAAATTTTGTGATTTTATTTGATTTAAACAAGTTGTTAGACTTTGTTAACGCAAAATTATTGGGAAACTTAATTGAGTCTAATGAAATAGCAAGTTCATGAGTTTTTTTCCTCCCTTCTCTTTCTCCTACAAAATTTAGACTATGCTCATAACACTCACCTTCATATGTGTAAATTTATTTTCTATGCTATTAATAATGTATTAAATGAAAATAAAATTTTTTTTATTTTGTGATTATAATTTTAAGTCTAAAAAGTTAGAATGCCAAGAAAAAATATAAAGAAAAAATTATTAGAATAAAAAAAAAATTTTAAAAAAAGTAAATGTTGATAATAATAATAAAAATGTCTATGAAAAAATAATTTTGCAAGATATTGAACATGATGATAACATTAACTTAAATGGAGTTGATTAGCCAAGATGACAAAAAGATATTATTATGGTTCATATATCATGTATTACTTCTGATTTTAATCAATTTGAATGTGCATATTATAAACATAAGTTAATTTGATTTATTTAGTTAGTTTTGTTAAATTTTATTACATAAGTAATGATTAAATTGGTCATTAGTTGAATATATTTTGAATTTATAATGAATATACATTTTATATATGTATATCTATAATTATTTTATAATTTTATTAGGTGTTTGTGCATCTTACGATACACGATTCGATACGATACACGATACAAAAATAAAAAATAAAAAATTGATTCATGATACGATTCACGATTTGACAACTATGCATTGGACTATGGATTATGAAAAGCTAAATGAGTGGTTTCCAAAACCAAATTCACTACTTTAGTTTGTACTTGATCTCAGCAAATACCTCAATACGCACCTTACCCAAGCATAGGAAAAAATTCTAGGATGCATTCTATTATTGTGTACAACAATAAGAGGTCCATAGTTTTAGCACGACTGCTCTCTCCTATTATAAATTGAGAACGTAAATTTATTCTTGTATGGGCTTTACTGAAGCTACTAGATGCCGTAATCCATATGCTCTTATGGATAACCTGTATAATTTTAATAATTTTGGGGCTTTGTATTAGTTAAAAGAGTGAAAATGCTTATGTGTTTTCTCCAAGTATAATGTATATACGTATGTTTTCGGACCTACTAAAGCTGATCTCTAATCCTCTTCTAATTAAGTTATTTTTAATGTGAAAAACTTCTTTAAACCCCGAGATAAATTAACAATTAACTAACTTAATTCGATTAGGTGATTAGAACTTAGATTAATTATCACAACCACCATAAATATCAAATCAAAAAATCAAAGAACTAAACATAAGAATATTAAGATTTAGTGAAGAAATGGAAAATCAATGGGGAACACTCCAAATGAAAAACCACTACTAGGATATCTCTATCCCAATAAAAGAAATTTACTATAGATAAGAAGTTTTACAATCTAATAAAACCGTTAACTTAATAATGTGACCCCACGCAACTCTAGAACTTTTGAACTCTTCATACATGCCTCACGAACTTCTTCCATAATCACAACTAGATCCTTGAAGATTTAATCTCCACAGTAACACACTAGGGTTGATAATGGTTCTGTGGCTTCAGCTCTTGAGCTTCAAAAGTTAGCAACATTGTAGTGAATATCAACTTCTAGAACTCACAAGTTTATCAAACTTAGGTTTAGGTTTAGGTTTTCTCTCGATGTAGAGCATAGAAGTAATCTCACTAAACCTCTATGAAGTTGTGCTTGTAATATGTTTTTCATAAGTTTGAATGTAAGCCACAAAAACCTAGGCAATAACCTACTTTCAATAATTGCACAAAGACCCTTGAACTTCCAAAATTTGTACAAAGACTCCTAAACTTTCATGAACTGCAAAAATTATTATTTCAATCCTAAATTTCATCAAAATAAAAGGAATTCCTGCAAGATTAATAAATTGCTAAATAAAATCCAAATTACATCCACGTTTCACAAAAGGATCTAACCATAGTATATTCCTTGTTGTCCTTTTTGCATGAGAAAAATGCTTTTGGAGAATAAGTTGCAAATTAATTTGAGCTTATTATGATGCTATGCTATGGAGGTTGACCATATTTAATTCCAAAATTGAAATTTATCTTTTCCAAATAAATATGTTATTAAAGCATGTCTACCTCTACTTCCAAAAATAGTATCTAAAGAATTTTTTTCCAAAAGTCCAATTGCTAAGTAATTGAGTTATTTTTCAAATAATAGAAAGTAGAAGTTAAATCAAAGTAAGGTTATATTTTAGGATAGGCACTGTGGGGTGCCTAAAACTTTCCGAGTCCAAGACTTTGTTTCAAGACATTTATCTACCATTTTTAGCTTAGGAGCTCTTATTAGGGAATCAGTTAGTTAATTAGGTGATAAAATAAATTAGATATAGGTGATCAATCACACTTAGAAAAACCATGATTGGTAGCAACTCCTAATGCACACACATTAGCCAAGTGTCTACACAAGTCACACTAATCACAAACTTCTCACCAAGAAACCTCCAAATAAGTCTTTGGGGGCTCATCCATCAAAATCTAGCATCAAGAGATATACTCTAAAACTTGCAGAATTTATTTACACTTAAAATTGAAGCATTACAAAATTTAGTTAGTTAAGGAGTATGTCCAAGGAGGTAGTCCCATCTACAACATTCCAGTTTATAGGCTCAAACCTAAAGCCCTTATAGGGTCAATCCAAAACTTGATCAAACACAAGACTTAACTCAAACACTACTTAGCCTATGAAGCTTGAATGCACTTAAAGCCCATTATGATGTGGAATCCATTTGTCCCAATTCAAGCATATCAAGTTATCCCCATCCTCGTTGGCCCTAACATAAAAGCCCTTTAACCTTCGAATTTCAGTGAAATTACAACCACAACCCCAAATTTTAGGTAAATTTCTAAGTTGTCTCTACCTTCACTAAAATTACCAAAGTGCATCTACATTTCTTCAAAATAAAATAACATAAATGCCCCCACACTTCTATCAGAATTGTAGAAATCCTCCTATTTTCACTAAAAATTACAAAATTTCCTCTTTCACCAAAATTACCTAAGTACTCCTACATTTCACGAAAATTACCAAATTACCCCATCAATCACCTGAAATGTCAAACAACCCCCAATTTTTACGAAAATTACCTGTAAGGTTGAAATTTATCAACTATCTTGTTGGCTTTATTCCGTGCCAATTTGTTTATAATTTAAGCACTTAGTAACCCTGTATTTAGGTGGGATTCATGTAAGGGTAGTGTGTGAAGAGAGTGTGAAGAAAAACTCAAGTATGTGCAAGAAGCAGAGTTTCGCGGCTAGGACTCGCGCCAGACTCGCAACTGGCAAGCCGCCAAATGCAGGCATGTGAGAAGCACACAGGGAAGCTAAAAGGTTGCGCCAACTGTCGCACTACAGGATAAAAGTCCCAGGCTGGCTAGGCCGTTACGTCGCGACTTGAACTCGCGACTTGGACAAGTCACGAGATCAAGCTGCCAATCAGCCCTGTTTGGCAAAAATTGACTCTTCGTATTCCAAACACACACCACTATATATAGAACCTTATACCCACTAATTGTGAGAGCTTCCAAAGAGAATTTTGTGAGAAAAACCCTGGAGAAAAACAAGATTACCTCATCCCCAATCTTTACCTTAGAGACTCTACAAATTCCTCTTCTCTCTTCCGCTCCATTGTTACATTCTTGAGAGACCTTTAGCCAAATCCTTTTCTCACCACACCCACGTCTGTGAGAAAGTTCATTTAGTGCTAAGGGAAGCAGTTTGGAAGGAACCAATATACATTAGTTGATGCTATGGTCTAGTAGCGGAATCCGAGAAGCTAAAAAAGAAATAGGTTTCGCGTAACCTCGTTGGAGCAAGAAGCTTGGAGGGCTTAGGTACTTTGGTAGATTAGGCTTAGAGGGTCTTCTGCTGTTCATGTATCCCAACTACATTCTTTAGTGGATTATTTGACCGCTTGGAAGGCGGTGAAGAGGTTTTACGCCGAGGACTTCGGTTTCCTCTTCGATAACACATCGTGTGTTGTCCGTGTGTTTGCATCTTCCTTCTCTTTATCTTTGCTTTATATTTACTATTGTGGATGTGTTTATATTTGGTTTAGATTGTATATCAATTCTGTTATAAGCTTGTTATCATGTTCCGCACATTAATTGTTTGATATAAAGCTTGAATTGGTATTTTTATAATTTGGAGTCTAAACGTTCAAGGGTGTTTTATACACATATTGAACTTTCAATTGGTATTAGAGTGGGTACACTTGTTGTGGTTTAAATACCTAAGTGTGATCCTTAACCCCTTGTGTTTATTTGCCATGAATTGTGCTATGTATGCCTCTTTGTATGATTTGGTTGGTGATAAATGTAACATGCTACGTGTTTGTGAAAATGCCTCTATGAGTGATAATCCTCATGATTGTGATGCTATGTTACATGAATCTTTAGATGTTGTTGATATTCCTAACATCAAACCCTTGAAGAAATTGTTAAGAAGTTTCAAAAGAATTTAAGCAAGTTACTTTGTGAAAAAGATGATTTGATTGCTAAGCTCAATAAATCCAATAAATTGGTTGAGAAATATAAGAATCTTGCTGAAAATTCTCTTGAAAACTGAAAGATTTTAAATATTTGAATATGGACTTAGATGCTAAACTTGTTTTGTCTAACAAACATGCTGATGATCTTAAATGTGAAAATAAATCTCTTAAGATGCATGCCAAGTGTTTGATTGCTGAACATATTGATAAAAATGATGAAAATATTTGCTACAATCATGTTGTGGTACCTGATTTTGTGTCTATTGTGTGTTCTACCCCAAAGGACAAATCGGTATACATTCCTCCACATAAAAGAAATCAAAAGGTGGAGAGAAAGGCTATTAAGTTAAAGCCTCTATTTAGGTCTCAATCTAAGGTTTTGGATGAATCTAAGTTTGTTCCAACTTGCCACCATTGTGGTGTGATTGTTCATATAAGACCTCAATGTCATAAGTTAAAGAGAGAACAAAACCACGTTGCTAGATCCATTCCCAAAAAGCCTAGTGGACCTAAACACATTGTTTGTCACCATTGTGGTGCTTTTGGTCATCTAAGACCTCATTGCTCTAAGTTTTATGCTCTCAAAAGAATTAAAAGAAAAGAGAAACTTGAGCTTCTTGGAAGTTATGCTAAAAATGGTAAACCGGTTTTAAGTGAAAATAGCATGTTGTTAAAGAAAATGTTTAATGCTCTTAACTCCTTGACTATGTGTATCTCCAGTTCTCATTCTTCTAAACCTCGTCTCATTTCTCTTGAGACACTTATTCCAAACAATCGTTCCGTTTGGATGAAGAAGGGTTCCTATGGTTGAACTTTTGCTCTTTTGTTCCTTGATCTAATTCTTTCTATCCTTGTAAGACCCTTCATGCATCAAATGTCATATCTACATGCATTTTGTGCATCTTGCATTTATTTGTATGCATTGTTTTATTTTGATCTTACTTTTATGCTTTAGTTTTGTGTGAGTAAAAATCCAAAACCACATAAAAAGTGAAAAATTCAAAAAGTTTAATAGTATATGTTTGAGCACATAGCACATGTGAGTTTTGCCTTGTACCTTTGTACAAATGACTTTTTGCATTTACGAGCTTAACTTGTTCTTTATGCACTTATATCTTTGTGGGAAAAATCTTGACATCTTTATGTGATTATTGTAGATCGATCTTCAAGCTTGTCATGAATGATTAGTCAATAATCATGTTGGTCTTGATACATGCGTAGACTTGTGCCTATATATCTTCTCACTCTTTTATTTTTATTGCTTAAAAAGCTCAACAAATGTAAATCTCAAAATGAAAAGAGATAATGAGCTGCAAAAGCCGTCACACATACTAGTATTTGACTAGGAAAAAGGGAAAGCGACTTTTATGAAAATGTATGGTGCCCAAAAGCCAAAAGCTTGTTCATCAAATTGAAATATCAAAAATTTCATGTATCGATCTCAAAATGAGATGTATTGATCAAAATGATCAAATGTTATGATTTGTAAAGAAGCCAAATGAAAAGTTTCAAAGATATGTAATCATTTTCTTGTGGGAGGTCATATATGTTCATTTCTATAATTGAGATAGACCACTTGACTTAATACTAATTGTGTATGACTTGATTGAATTGATCATTGAAACTTCACTCTAGACTATAGACTATTTCACATTTGATACACATACACAACACACATGCCTAATGTTCAATGAATGCCTTATTCGTTTGTTCAATTGTACTTGTTTAAATGTGATGTGTGTGTGCTCAACTACATATGGATCAATCCAAAAATATTTTTGATCATTTTATATGTTTTTGGAAGTGATTTCTATCACTCTTTGTGTTCTTGTTGAATGCTTACATTGTTTTTCATAGTTTAAACATGTTTTAGTATTGAAAAACAAGTGTCAGAGTTTTTTGCGACTCACTCGCGACTGGCTCGCGAGTCGCGAAACTGGAAAAATGCATTTTCCTCGCATTTTTTAGTTCTCTGACAGAGAGATTCGCGACTTACTCACGACTCACTCGCGGGTGGGCACTCAAGTCGCAAAAATGACTTAGAAAATTCCATGAAATCGTGTTTGCGACTCATCTCGCGACTCGCCCAGTCGCGAAACGCCCAAAAACAGCTTTTTTAAGTGTTTTTCGTGGGAAAACTGTTTTAAATCTCTCTCATCCTCTCTTAAACCCCTCTTTCAATATTTTTACATCGAAACCCAATCAATTTGAATGGTTTTTCATTCCATTAACATCTCTAAGGTAATTTTAAACTCCTTTCATTAATTTGGATCCTTAGATTATGTTTTGGAGAGTTTTGTGCTCTTGGTTGGGATTTTCATCATAGAGGTTTGGAAAACTTATTTTTTGTCAAAAGTTTTGTATGGGATTGGTTTTTCTTGATAATTTGCTTTGGATGTTGGCCCCTTGTGGCAAAAAAAACATGTATTAAGGGTAGATTTCATGATGTTCATGCATTGTTTCACATTGTTCTTCATAGTGTGCATACTAGGTGTTTGATAAAATGCCTCTTAGGCATTTTCTCGCTTGTTTGGACTCCGATGAGTATCAAACTTTGGGATTTCTCATGTTTCCTCATTAAGAACATGTTTGGTTTATTGGTTATGTATTTAACACACCTTACCCCATATGTGCATTTTTCATGCATTGGTCATGCATTGCACATAGCCACCTCTTGCACACATCTTGCTACCCTTGTCATGCATTGGTTCATACATTTTTTCTTCATCCTAGCATGTCTTGTCTTAGGTTTGAGTTTCATTTTCTCATTCATCTTGCACCCCTTATGCATCATAATCTTTGTTCATATCTTCATCTCTTGCCCTTGTTTCACCTTGACCTTTCGTCTATTCTTTACAAAAAGGGGGAGAGTATACTATAGAAAGTATACCGAAGAGTTTTTGTCATTTATATATGACTCTTGTGCACATTCTTAGGGGGAGAAATTTTATTTCTCATGCACATTTGTAGGGGGAGAGATATTCCATAAGGGAGATGCATATACCAAGGGGGAGAAGACATTAAGTTAATAAGAAAACTTTGTTTTGGTTGTCATTTCTATTTGACTATTTTGGTGTTTGATCAAGTTGCTCACATGTTTCACATCATGTTTACTTGATCACAATTTACTTGTTACATTATACTTGCCTGTTTATTACTTGTTTTACCTTGAGTGTCTAATGTGTTTTGTGCAAGTGTTTCAAGTTACAGGTATATATGCTCCAAGTTTATCACAACTCCTGTGATTCATGATAGGGGGAGTGATATGATAAGGGAAGTACTTTATAGTTTGTACCTATTACCTTTGTAGGTTTTAAGGTTTATGTTTATGGTTTGTACCCATGTTGCTTTTGTAAGCTTTTAGGGTTGTTTCTATGCGCACTTGTAGGCCTTTGTGGTTTGTACCATGCTTTATGCAACTTTTGTGCTTTGTTATATCAGTACTTCTAACCTAATGCTATAAATTCCTTTTTAAGTACTGTCACTCTTGTGCCCGTGTAGAATTTTTCCTAGATACACATACTTCATGTATTGTGCATTGATTGAGTGTTGGTCATTCAAGTGATTTGCCTTGTGTTTATCAACTTGAATGTCCGGATGTTCATTCCAAGTATGAATGAACATTGTGATCACTTGTATGAAGTGATTACCTGTTTTTGGTCTTGCCATGGTTTATTGCTTTACTCCATTGTGCTTGATCGCATTATGCTTGCTCCATTTGCATTACAAGTTTTCTGTATACAATGAACTTATTGTATTATTGTGTTTTAGGAGTTACTTGTTCTTATGGTTCTAAAGTTTCACAGATTCTAGAGTTATGTGTGAGTGAGTTTTCCAACTGTTCCCAACTCACACGTTAAGTCTAGAGATTGGTTTAGGGTTTTGTCAAGAAATAGCCAAAGGGGGAGATTGTAAGGTTGAAATTTATCAACCATTTTGTTGGCTTTATTCCGTGCTAATTTGCTTGTAATTTAAGCACTTAGTAATCTTGTATTTAGGTGGGATTTATGTAAGGATAGTGTGTGAAGAGAGTGTGAAGAAAAGCTCAAGTATGTGCAAAAAGCAGAGTTTCACAGCTAGGACTCGTGGCTGACTCACGACTGGCAAGCCGCCAAATGTAGGCACGTGAGAAGCATACAGGGAAGCTGAAGGGTCGCGCTAGCTGTCCCACTACAGGACAAAAGTCCCAGGCTGGCCAGGCCGTTACGTCGCGACTTGAACTCGCAACTTGGACAAGCGGCGAGGTCAAGCTGCCAATCAGCCCTATTTAGCAAAAACTGACTCTTCGTATTCCAAACACACACCACTATATATAGACCCTTATACCCACTAAATTTTAAGAGCTTCTAGAGAGAATTTTGTGAGAAAAACCCTAGAGAAAAACAAGATTGCCTCATCCCCAATCTTTACCTTAGAGACTTTACAAATTCCTCTTCTCTCTTCCTCTCCATTGTTACATTCTTGAGAGCCCTTTAGCCAAATCCTTTTCTCACCACACCCACGTTTGTGAGAATGTTCATTAAGTGCTAAGGGAAGCAATTTGGAAGGAACCAATATACATTGGTTGATGCTATGGTTTAGTAGCAGAATTCGAGAAGCTAAAGAAGAAATAGGTTCGGCATAACCTTGTTGAAGTAAGAAGCTTGGAGGGCTTAGGTACTTGGGTAGATTAGGCTTGGAGGGTCTTTTGCTATTCATGTATCCCAACTATATTTTTTAGTTGATTATTTGACCGCTTGGAGGGCGACGAATAGGTTTTACGCTGAGGATTTCGGTTTCCTCTTCGATAACACATCGTATGTTGTCCGTGTGTTTGCATCTTCCTTCTCTTTATCTTTGCTTTATATTTACTGCTATTGATGTGTTTATATTTGGCTTAGATTGTATATCAATTCTGTTATAAGCTTGTTATCATGTTCCGCACATTAATTGTTTGATATAAAGCTTGAATTTGTATTTTTATAATTTGGGGTTTAAACGTTCAAGGATGTTTTATACACATATTGAACTTTCATTACCAAATTGCCTCCAAGCTTTCTAGATGTGTGCCACCTTGGACATGTCCCTTTGTATTATAAATTTCATAAAAGGTTTTTAGATATCATTATTTCACATTTCTTTTTTTATTTTTCAAATCCATTTTATGTGTCAAAATGTGGGTATTCTAGGATATGTGTTTGAAAGAGTGAACAAGTGTGAAGGAATATTTTTCCTTTGATAATAAAACTGATGGAGAAATAGAAATGTACCATCGTCTAAGACAATCATCTAAGAAGAAGAGGGAAACTCGTCTAAGGAGCATCATCGAAATAAGTGCCTGTTTGTTTCAACTTTCCTAACCCAAAAAGCATGTTTTGAAACTACAAATATAATCTAGCCACTTCCACCAGGTTTATGGTTAATCACACAAATCCACTACTACAGAATGTGGGATGAATTCCCCAAAGTTTGCTCCTACTCACCATACTAAGCCCACACGTCTCCCATGAGAGTAGTGGCACTAATAAAGTTGACCCCCTCAAGGTCCTCTATATGAATCATTTTGCTAATTCTTATGCTTTTTGAGTTATGGAGGTCTTAGGTGAAATTCTAACTTAACCATTGGAGAGTCCTTAGCCAGCACCACACCAGTGCACTCTAATAGCATTTTCTTTCTTCTTTAGGTCTTCAAATTGTACACGAAGTTCAGAGCGCACGGTATTTCATACTTCATCAAAAACTTTCCCCATTTATGCATACTTTAGCACCCAAAAAAATTAAACTTTTCTAAGGTAGTGCTAGCTGCTTTGAAATAAATTTATATGAGTACGAGCATTAACATTACAATATTTTAATAAGAACTTATTCAAAGTGTGATAAAGTGAAATGAAGTGGGGAGTCTAATTAACTCCAAGAAGATGATGAAGAAGAAGAAGAATACATGAAGACATGAAGAAGAAGATGAAGACATGAAGAAGAACATGAGAAGCCTAATTAACTCAACTGCTTTACCATATCTTGAGCTTTTTTCTGTTTCAAACTTTCAATGGTAAATGGAGCCTGAAGGATGGTACCGATGCTACCTGTTGATAGGGCTATCAACGATTTGATTTTGATCTTAATTCTCTCAGTTTTGAAACTCTTTATATATGAGACGAATTAAACTCTACTAATTTGTCTATTTTTTAGGAAAGCAGCCTTAAAAAATATAGAAAATACATCATTTCCCCCATTTAACGCATTCTCTTTTATTGGAATAGACCAGTATGTTATACATCATTATTGTACATTACATTATCATAATCTAACTTATATGGTGGCTATAACATTGCTAATGTTTTTATACTCAACCTTATTGTACAACAACTTCTAGTAGCGATCATTGCAACTTAACCAACACGCACGCTTTTTGCAAATTTGTCAATCTGACTGACGTCAAGGATTCTATTCATTCCACTTGCCATGAGAAACCTACAAAGATCAAAAATCGTAAATCATATAAACAAAACCACAATTAATAAATGTTTGAATGGGCAGTGAAGGGACAATGAGCCATACTTGTCTCTAAGATCTATTGCCATGGATTGGCAGCCACCAGGCACCACGGATTGCATATTTACAGCTATATTTGGATTGTGAATACTCTGTCGAATGTGTACCCAACCATGTTCACCGTGTTCTTCATCTGAAACTTTAACCCTGAATTTGCAGCATTATAAAGATTCATATAGAAACTAAAATTTACAATCATATAATGAGATTTTTCATATGTTATTGTAAATTCTTGTTTTTATTAATATGCACCTGTACATGTGAGCATCAATGGCAGCCGGTGTGTCATTAGAGTCTACAAGGCATCCCTCGCTCACCCAACAGTCTCCACATGAGTCTAATTCCCACCCCTTAAGCTGCCCTTCCTACAAGTGCATGAGTAGTTTACTATAAATAAAACCACATGTTTATTGGATAATGTAACTATGTATCCATTACACATAAATATATTTTAGTAGGATATATAAGTACCTCAATGTAGGTTCGAAATGTTTCTATTGCTTGAACGCCTAATGCCTTTGCATCTCTAGGCTCGGAGATGATATTCATCCTCAGCTCTACGGATTCCGATGGTTCTTCTAGATCTTTTATGAGACTACCAATCCCGTCATCCGATCCTGCAAGCTTCATTCGGACCATTTCGATGATGATTTTTACCACCATGTAAGCCCCTATCCAATAGAGTAAAAGACTTGAGATTTGAGAACACTTAACAAGACCACTATTAATTACACTTTTTTTTGGCAATTGTTGTTACACATACTCTTGCACACAACTGTGCACACACATGAATGTGTGTATGGTTGTGTGCAAAAGTATGTATGTAATAAACACCCCTCATATTTTGGTTGCTTACAATAAGTAAGATGGAAATTTGAATCTAAATTCTTTCTTAACACCACTATGACAAGATTTCTTTTACACGATTTATAAAAATAAATATTGCAAATATTGCAAATATCTTTTATTAAGTTACATAGTACCATGCTAGAGCATCAAACTCATGCTATAGTATCAAACTCAAAAGGTATAACTATTTCATGACGAGGCTTAACTAGAACTCAAACTCATATCATAATTGTATTGGATCGATGTTGTGAAAAAGTTGTAAAATTTATTGTGTTAATAATATTAATTTAATAAGTTAAAGTACACAATAATTTTACAATTTGTTCTTAACTGTTAAGTTGATAAGTTGTTATTGGTGTACACTAGCTTAGATTAAATTAAGTCTAACTGAATACCAACAAAAACAAAGCGATGCACAAATTGTAAAACTAACCGTCATCAAGGAAATGATTCTCTTTAAGTGCACCATGACCGGATGTTTCCATCATAAGATGTGCTTCAATACCATCCTCGTTAAGTTGAACTCCCTTGTCAATGACATTTCTGTAACCAACCCGATATAAGCAATGATGACCCCCTCTATTTACAATAAATCTAGTAAGTGCCATGCTTGTACGAGCATCGGTCACTATGGTTGTTTCAGGGTGTTCCCTCAGTACAATGGCTGACATGAGTGCAATGAGCTTATCCCCATTGATTGGGTTGCCTTTATTATCTACCACACCACTACGATCTACATCAGTATCAAAAACTATCCCAAGATCAGCTGTGTTTTGTAACACTGCATCTCGAGTTAGTGCCATGGCAATCTTGTCCTCAGGGTTGGGAATATGGTTGGGGAACATCCCATCTGGATTGAGGTGTAGAGACCCAAAGGTGTCTGCACCAAGCTTGTCTAGGACATCCCATGTGAAGAAGCCTCCTGATCCATTTCCAGCATTTACAATTATCTGCAAATTTCGGTAAATTGATATCACGATATTGAAGGAATGCTTCTTGAAGACAAGAATGGGATATACTATGGGAAGTCACGATTTTAGATTAAAATAAATCTTACACACAATTTGCGTGTAACAAGGTGTGTGTTTCTATTTATCCTTTAAAGAAGTAAGTGAGTCCAAATCTTCTGTCCCACTTTTTCTGCTCCACCCTATACTCCACCAATAAATACTTACTACGTGTTCACCTAATTAATTAAATATTATCATTATTGACTTATTAATCCTACAGTTATTAATTAATAGTATCACGTAACAAGTATTTATTAGTGGAGTATAGAGTGGAGCAGGAAAAGTGGGACAGAAGATTTGGACATGAAGTAAAGAGGTGCCAAACTCGAATCAACGTACCAAACTTAACGAGCATTTATCTTATCTCTATCTACTATCTAGGCCCTCAAAGAAACTCAGAGCAAAAAGTTTGGGATAAGGTTAATTGAAAACTAGTGGCTCCGTAATTTTCAAGAATTGTCAATGAAATTATGCATGTATATGCACGAACATATACATAGAAACAAACAGACAAACGAATGAAGATAGAAATTAAGGGAACCTTGAATCCTTGGAGTGGAGTGTCATAGTGCAAGGGATGATTGACTCTCTCCTTGATAATGTCTCGGAGGTGCTTGGCATAATTGCTCATGAAATTCACTCTTGCTGGAGGAATGGTCAGCATGGTTGACACTTTTGTGAGCCGATTTGCATATTTACGGGCAGCTATGTCACATATTTCCTCCACTTCTGGTGAGGTCAGTCCCCCTTTCCTAGTGAAAAACTTCAGACCATTACGCGTGTACGGCAAATGAGATGCCGTCATCTGAAATTGCAGCAATTGATTTAAAAGTCATGAATCTCAACTAGTAAGTTTCCTCTATATATATTCAGCAAATAAGAATAAAAGAAGTTGCCTCTATATATGTCTAACCTGCTAGTTTGAAAGATTATATCTATACAAGCATGGCTTTAATTAACAGAGTAATTAAATATATGTGACACAATCCTCAGTTGTTTGTCAAACAAGTACAAATACAATCTACCATATGAATTCTTGTTATTATTATTAGTGGCATGGCGTGAAGTCAATGAATCCAGAGACTTCTTCTTTTTTATTTAACCAAAATATATAATGTTATTAAAATGCATAAGAATTCAAGAGTTTTTAATTGTACTTTACCATTCATTCTTTTTGAATCTTATGAGACTTTGGAAATCACTCAACAATCCTTGAACTTACACATATCATAATATACTAATTGAGTTATAATACTCTTAATATTAAAGCCTCATATTAATGTTATGAAATTTCTCACTCTAAATTTTAGACTCTAGCAGGCATTTGAAAAGATATGTCATACATTAAATATATGCATCTTTCTGTGAGTTGGGTCCACAAATTGTAGAAGAGAATATATATATATATATATATATATCTGTGTGTGTGTGTATGCATGTATGTATGTATACACACATGAGATAATTATTTGATACGGGAGCTATGTACCATTATAGAAGCATGATAAGCAAATGGAGGCAACAGTGTACTCATGAAGCAAGCTGGAGTAGTTGCAAGTCCCATATCAAACACAGAACAGCCAGCTTTAGAAAGTCCTGCAAACACAGCTACACTCAAAGAAGCCCCCGATACACGCGGATCCCGGCCCAGAGACACCCTAACATCTTCCACACTTTCCTTCTCCAAGCCAGTGGTAACCCACTCACCAAAACTCTCAGCTATGGCTTCCACAGCTGGCGGTGCAAGGTCCACTTTTCGACCTTTCTCACCTTCCAATGCCACCCCACGAACGTCAGACCCGTTTTGAAGCCTCCTAATCTTTTCAATTTCTTCATCCACCACAACTTCATTATACTTTGTAGTGCTAGATGAATTTACACGTATAACTTTTGTTAAAGACTGTGAAAATGGAAATTTAAGACTGGTGTGGAAAGGCTTTGTATTTGTTGCTGGCGCAAAACTTGTTTTGCGGACATTGCCTTGCACATATATTGACGGTGTTGAAGTGGAAGACATCGTTTCTGTACTAGTAATTGGCCCTCTTAATTGTTTTCTTTCAATGTTTTTGAGAAGAAGATATTTGGACCAAGCAACAAAGTTGGAAAGATAAGAACAACCCAAGAAACCATAATCCTACAAATCAATGTCCAAATATATATAAGGAATGGAAATATCTTCGAAGTTCAAACAAACTTCCAAACTCATACATGTCTTTGTTCTTTTATTTAAGCCACGCACCTATTTGATTCCGTGATGTGCAATTGATTTTTTTGTCTTCTTCAATTTGGTATATTCTTATACGATACTGTAGGGTGCCTTCGGTTTGAAACGTATCTAATTGAAATCATATTGTAGTAATAATATCGAATTTTTTTCGTTAATTATATCGGTCTATGACAATATAATATTGAGTCTTACATGATGAAACCTGAAACGGTTTGACAATGAATGCCAAATTGTATAGTATTATTCGTGTGTGATGCATGCAGCTTGATGAAAATTCATATGTAAACTAAAAAAAAAAAATTTAAATTAAAACTAAATTAGTAAATAAATAGTTATAATAAATTATAAAATAAGTAAATACTTTTAATAAAAAGAATTACTTTAAGTTCTGATCATTTAAAGTTTAGATTTTATCGATGTTTATCTATTTTTATATTTTAAAATTCTCTTTGTGCTTTGTTTCAGTTTCTTAATATGAGATATATGGAATGAGTTTGATTATTCCAAAATGGTTTATATTTAATCTATGTCCTAATTGACACAAACAATAATAAACAAAATCTTTCTTCAATATTGATTTTTTTTTAGTGATAGTCTAATTGAAAAAATCAACACACTCACAAATTAAATATAATAACCAAAACTAAAAATAATAACATACACAAAAGAGTTCAAAATTTGAGAATATAAAAATAAATAAATAAAAACTTACATAAGAGAACCAAGAACTTAAATGGGTGTTTATGATTTTGCTTCTTTATAGTAAACTTCATTTAACATATTACCCTGCATGCAAATTCAAAAGCAAAAAACAATAAATAAGACAAATCTATCAGTCAAGAGCTTTGTAGTTTAATATTCTAATAAAATATTATTTTAATAAGATGCAACTTGAGGGGGGAAAAAACAAAAAAAAAAAACAAAAACAAAAACAAAAACAAAACAAAACAAAAAAAAAAACAAAATCATGGATTGTGTAAGATTTAAGTTTAGGCTTTTTTTATAATAGACTTTTAGTTTGAATAAAACTTAAATTTGTTTTAAATTATTGTTAAATCATGCAACTTGAGAAAAATAAATAAAACAAAATAAAAGCGTGAGTTGTGTGGGTCCTATGGGATTTAAATTTAGAAATTTTTGATAATGAACTTTTAGTTTAAATAAAATTTTAATTTTTTTTAACTTATTGTTAAATCATGCATGCAACTTGAGGGGAAAAAAAACAAAAACAAAAAAGTGGGTTGTGTGGAATTTAAATTTAGAAATTTTTTATAATAGATTTTTAGTTTGAATAAAATATAAATTTGCTTTAAATTATTGTTAAATCATATCCCTTAGTCAAAACATGGGGTTTTTTTTAAGAACCAAAGCATGGGTTGTTGTGTGGGATTTAAGTTTAAAAATTTTTTATAATAGACTATTAGTTTGAGAGCTAGTATCTCATGCACCAGGTGCATGAAACCTACCTCTCACAAGCAGGTGGGCCCCACCCTAGTATCTCGTGCGCCAAATGCATGAGACCAACCTCTCACAAGCAGGTGGGGCCCACCTGCTTGTGAGAGGTAGATCCCATGCGCCTAGCGCATGAGAGATCTTTCCTTAATTTGAATAGGATTTAAATTTGTTGAAATTTAAATGATAAAGTTTTACCTAAATTAAAAAAAAAATTAAATATTATCCCTTAATTAAGGAAATATAACAAACCAAATGTATAATTAATTTACTAATTAGTGAGAGTAGCCATTTGGCACAACCATGACTTTTAAGCTCAACTTTAATTATATAGTATATGATTTCAAAGACAAAAATTCATTTAGAAAGTCAAAACCTTTAATTTTTGCTAGAAAGCCTTTTAAGGCTTAATTTGAATCAATTTGGTAAACATTTTTATAACAAATGATGCAAAAATGTTACCACAAGTTTCAAGATTTTAGTTATCTCAATTGGTAAAAAATTTTAGGGTCATATAAAAGATTTGGATTTGAATCCTCCTTACACCAAAAACCTGTGTGTGTGTGTGTGTGTGTGTGTGTGTGTGTGTGTGTGTGTGTACAGTGACCGGTCCACCAGCCCATTATTTGATGGCCCATTAGGCCGCGGATTGAACAAAGGTCGCTTAGAGGGGTCAATCCACACTGCTCGGCCTAAAGTAACCGTGAACTATTATAGCCTCAAGACTCAGTATTGCTCGAAGCCCGTTCCAAGGTATCTCGGTAATGCCTTGGGGGAGGTCACCAGCCGAACAACACCAGGCGTCTGTTGCAAGTTCCAACACTGACACATTCATTCCCAAAGTAGGACCCCATTTTTGCTAGGAATAATCTCAAGGGGCCCCACCTACACGAAAAATCATCTAACATAAATCATAGCCAACCCACTAAGAAAGCCTATAAATAGCAGAGAAGAAGAAGAAAACGGGGTTGGACAAATTGAGAGGGAGATATCAGAAAATAAGAGAGAACACCAAGGAAGAGAAGAGAGGGAGAGAGAACTTGTACAAGGAAGTATTAGGGAACCGTCTGAAAGGTATAAGAGTTTTGCCTCTAGGCGTTTCTCATTGTAGGATATCCATACACCCACAACAATCAGCTTAGTTGTCAACCCACTAACCAAGCTATACACGCCATAATTGGCGCCGTTTGTAGGAATCTCCTACTCAGCTGAAGCTCCAGGCGAAGTCTGCTACCTTTGAACATGGGAAACTGACATTCGATGAGTACTGTGGGTAGTCAACCTGGAGGATCATCTTGAGGCTTAAGAAGGCGTGAAAGAGAGCAAAAAAAGGGACCAAGATCACATGCACGAAGAGCGAATGGTGCACCTGGATTCGGGGGAAGGTTATTCGCAAGGGTATCAATTAGCATCTGACATCCCTAAGCAAGAGACCCACGACAAAAGGGATTGAAAAATGGAGCGCCTACGTAGGCAGGTTAGAGAGTTGGAGTTAAAGGTACGAGGAAGGCATTGATGAAGGAACCGTGATGAATCTCTTGACAAATCTGGTGGTACAAGAGAAAGCAGGAGGGATTCCTCTCACCAAAGTAGTTCACGCCAGTCAAGAGAAAGACCAAACGAGTTCGTCGAGCGATGCCTAGATTCACCCTACCGACATGGGCGTCACAGGGTCGCGTTAGACATGATGAGTTAGGCACTGCGAAGAGCCGCTCAGTCGCCATTTTCTAACAAAATTGAATGTGCTTCAATGCCGAGGAGTTTCACCTGTCCACCATTCATCTCACATGATGGTAAGGCAGACCCTATCGAACTTGTCAGCCATTACATCCAAATGATGTCGCTTCACAATCAGAATGACGCACTCATTTGCAAGGTATTTCCTTCTAGCCTCGGGCCTATAGCTTTGATGTGGTTTAATGGATTAAGAAAAGGATCAGTACACAGCATTGGGGAGCTGATTCAAGAGTTTGAGGCTCATTTCATAACTTGAAGTCGAGTACCCCAACCCATTGATGCAATGCTGTCCATGAAAATGGGGGTAGGAGAAACTTTTTGAAATTATGCCAACCGATATTAGGAGTTATACAGTGAAATCAGGGAGGTAATGAGAAGGTGGCTGCCAGTACTTTAAGGTTAACAGTTCTCCAGGATTCCAAGTTAAGAGATCCGTTAACCACACGACCCTCTGTGAATATGCATCAACTTATGAGGTGAATTGAAGAGAACAAGAGATTGAAGGATGATCGACAACAAAGTAAGGGTAAAGCTCCCGCTACTTCATAGTACGCAAAGGACTCACGACCAGGGGGCTTTTAGCTGTGGTCAACGAAAGAAATAAGGATTCAAGAACCAAATACTCGAACCAGGGAGATCAACGTAGCATTCAAAGAACCCGTTCATAAGATTTTGGAGTAGATAAAAAAATGAACCATATTTTCAATGGCCGAGCAAGATAGGGGGTGACCCGACAAGAAAAAACCAGAATTACGTAACACCGAGAAAAGGGGCACACAACCGAGTAGTGCATGATATTTAAGGATCATTTGGAATATCTAGTGAAGTTGGGGCATTTGAAAGAATTCGTAGTTGCACCAGAAGGAAGTATAGTAGTATAGACGTCGAAAAGCCAAGGGAATACACTCCCACCGCCACTAGGGGTTATGGAGGTTATACGTGCAGCTTCAACTAGCACGAAATTGAGCCAACGAAAGGGGATCCTGAGTATGGTCTTGGTAGAAGCTGCCAAAGACAATGATCAGTTAAGGAAGAGGCCAAAATTGAGTAAGGAACTGATTGAATTTAGAGATGAAGATTTGGAAGGAACAACCCAACCGCATGACGATGCCCTCATGCTCAGCTACAGAATTAGGGGTTTTACAGTTGAAAGGGTGTTAATAGATCAAGGGAGCGAGGCTGAAGTGATGTACCTTGACCTTTATAAAGGGTTAGGGTTAAAGCCCAAGGACTTGTCTAAATACGATACCCCCTTAGTAGGGTTTGATGAAAAGGCGGTGATCCCTGAGGGTCAAATCTCATTGCCTGTTAATCCTGCAGGAAAAGAGATAGTGGTAAACTTTATTGTAGTGAATGCATTCTCCCCATACACCGTGATTCTCAGGCGACCATGGATGCACAATATGGGAGCCATACTGTCTACCTTGCATGTGAAAGTGAAATTTCATACCGAAGGAGGAATTACCATGGTGAGGGGAAACCAATAGGTTGCGAAATATTGTTTTATAATGGCCATCAACCGTGAGATCAAACAAAAGGAGCCAGCCGAGCAAGACCTGCAATAGCAATTATAGGAGCCCGTGAAGGGCAAGGTGTCTGACAATGCCGAGGATCTCATTAATGTTAGGATACTTCCTTATGACAATAGGAGCTTCCAAGTAAGCAAAAGCATGACGCTGGAAGATCGTGACCCTGAAAGCTTGAGTGGCTGTGTTGCTGACCCTGGTTCAGAACTTGGATGTGTTTGCTAAGCACATACAAGGTTCCTGGGGTAGATCCAGAATTCATTACTCACAAGTTAAATGTGGATCCATTGTTTCCCCCTAAGAAACAGAGGCCGAGGAGGTTAGCCAAGCAACATGTTGTGGCTATGAAGGAGTAGGTAGCAAGATTGAAGCAATGTGTCTGACAATGCCGAGGATCTCATTAATGTTAGGATACTTCCTTATGACAATAGGAGCTTCCAAGTAAGCAAAAGCATGACGCTGGAAGATCGTGACCCTGAAAGCTTGAGTGGCTGTGTTGCTGACCCTGGTTCAGAACTTGGATGTGTTTGCTAAGCACATACAAGGTTCCTGGGGTAGATCCAGAATTCATTACTCACAAGTTAAATGTGGATCCATTGTTTCCCCCTAAGAAACAGAGGCCGAGGAGGTTAGCCAAGCAACATGTTGTGGCTATGAAGGAGTAGGTAGCAAGATTGAAGCAAGCTGGGGCTATTTGGGAGGTATTTTTTCCAAAATGGCTATCGAACACAGTGTTGGTTAAAAAGAAGAATAGCAAGTGGCGGTTTTGTGTAGATTTCACTGATCTCAACCAGGTATGTCCTAAGGACCCCTTCACTGTCCCAAAGATCAATCAATTAGTCGATGCGATGTGCGGATATCTAACGATGAGCTTTTTGGATGCTTTCCAAGGTTACTATCAAATTGCACTTGCAGCCAAGGATCAAAAGAAGATGTCCTTCATAACCCCCGAGAGCAATTATCAATACAAAGTGATGTCATTTGGACTTAAGAATACGAGGGCCACTTATCAAAGGACGATGATTAGGATGTTCAGAGATAAGATTGGGAGCACAGTGGAGGTGTAAGCCGAACAACATCAGGCATCTGTCACAAGTTCCAACACTAACACATTCATTCCCAAAGTAGGACCCCCTTTTTGCCAGGAATAATCCCAAGGGGGCCCACCTACACGAAAACCCACCTAATGTAATCATAGCCAACCCACTAAGGAAGCCTATAAATAGCAAAGAAGTAGAAGAAAAGGGGGTTGGATAGATTGAGAGGGAGATATCAGAAAATAAGAGAGAATACCAAGGAAGAGAAGAAAGGGAGAGAGAACTTGTATAGGGAAGTATTAGGGAACCATCTGAAAGGTATAAGAGTTTCACCTCTAGGAGTTTCCCATTGTAGGATATCCATACACCCACAATAACAAATAGATTGTGAGCGCATCCTTAGTTGTCAACCCACTAACCGAGCTGTACACGCCAATATATATATATATATATATTGGTCTAATAATAAAAGCAATTATTATGAAACAAACGTCACATATTTAAATCATGGTATATCTATAAAATGTATTTCAATAAGACATTTTCTTCTTATCATTCCAAAAATACAAAACCAACTAATACATCCTTTGATAATGTCAATCCAGATACATTTTGTATTGGGTTACAATCAACTTAGCACAACATACTTATATTTTTGCAAAACAGCCACACATAAAATCCAAAAATTACAATCCCATTGGAAAATTACAACAAGAACACTCAGGTATCGCCCATCACATTTCGGAAGGTTGTCTGGGAGTTGATATATCTTTCCATCAAAGCTCAATTAAAAACTCTCTCTCCATGGGATGCCCTCTTCCTCTTCTTTCTAAGTTTGGTGAAGAGGTATTTAAGGTGGAAATAGATCTCTTCCCCCTAGGAATGGAGGACCGAATGAAGGGTTTTTTTTTTTTCCTAATACCTCCTTCTTTTATCAGTTGAAGGACTAGGTTAGGAACTAACCCTACCATCCCATTGTTCAGAAGGGTCATTTAGGCTACCAACCAAGTAGAGAAGAATAACGCTTATTTGAGAATTTTGTTTAGAATGGATCCTTATGAATTTAATCAAAGGAAGCTCCCTTTGTGGGTGTGATCAACTTTGATGACTTGTGACATGGGTTTTACCTGTCATGTCACAAAGAAGTTTGGGTATCCATTGGATCTTCAAGTTTGGGAGATTTTTTTTGGGTTGACCCGTGATTGTGTTTTGAGAGTTTGTTTATTTTGTGAGTGTGAGACGGATTTTGGGTGTATTGTGAGAGAGTTTTTGTTTATGTTAGTGAGCTTTGAGAAAGTGTTATTTGTGTGAGTTGTGAGAATTGTGAGATTTGATAAAATGTGGTTTGTAATTCATGTCTTTGATAGTCAATTTTGGTTGATGTCACCTACAAGCGTAGCATGAAGTTGACTGAATTAGATATTATTATCTTGTGTTTATTTTTTCCCTAAATGCACTTTTGCTATACTTAAATCACATCTATTGATATTAGATTTTCCACTATATATATTGTTAGTTTATGTTAGTGGCATGCTAAAAAATCACATAGAGTTGACCCATTTTTATTTATTTTGCTCTTTATTATCATTATTTAGGCTTAGAAATCAATTGATTTTTTGTTTAAGCAGAGGTTTGAACCTACATATAAATAGATGACCCAATTTATATCTATATATATATATATATATATATCTAAAAGCTGAAGCGTAGCATTTATTGCAGCTACGCTCTAGTTGAGCCACATTAGCGTTTACGTTATTATCATTTTTCTTTCCAATTTTCCTATAAATTTTTTTTAACATTTACTCATTTTTTAAAATATTTACACTTTCTCTAACACTTCTCTATCCCTTACCTTTTCATCTCCTCACTACCCTTTACCTTACCTTTTCATCTCCCCACTACCCTCTACCTTAATATCACTCTTCATCTTTCCCTTCATCTTTCTTTTTTTTAACACTGCCATAAGCATTAACCCCTAATCATTCTCTTCTCAATTCTTTGATTTTTTTTTTTTTTTTTCACAATTAGTGGAAGAGGGATTTGAACCAAGCACTTATTATGGGGGAGACAAGCAATACTAATGAATAACCATAAACTAGTGCGTCTTCAATATCATTTCTAAGGAGCCAAAAAAAGAATGTCATACAAGTTCATTTTTGCTATATTTGAAAGCACCGTAAATTTGTTCTCATTTTCTAATCTCAAAATTTTTAGGGTATGTTTGGTAACTTTTTTTTTAGCAATTTTCTGTTTTTAAGAAAAATTTTATATTTTCTAACCCAAAAAACTTGTTTGGTAACCTAAAACAAGTAAAAAAAAAAAAAAGGAAAATGAAAATGAAAGCAAGCTTTTACTTGTTTTTTATTTACAGTTCTTAGAGCATTTGCATCAGTTCGTGTAAAATATTTAGTCTATTTTAGCATAAAAACCTACTTTTTTTCTATTTTATACAACTACTTTTCCAAAACACCAACATCAGCTTATCTATTTTAGAAGATATTTCAATAAAATATTCATTCTTCATTAATTTTTTTATTATTTTCTCTAATGTTCATACTTTTTTATTATCTATGGTGAAGAGAATGAGCAAGAGCTAATACATGAGAGAGGCAGAACAAAGAGGGAGAAGAAGAGTCTTGAGTTCAAGAATGAAACAGGTAGAAGAGGCATTGATTTCAACTTAGAGGAGAGAGAAAAAAAATTGAGCCAAATAGGTTTTAATAACTTAATATAAAATATAGGATAATATTAAAATAATAGATAGAAAGATACAGTAACCGTGTATATATACACGACTACTATAGCTGGTTTGGATATTTACAAAGCTATGCAAGCTCGTGTATATATACACGGCTACTATAACTAGTTTGGATATTTACAAAGCTATGCAAGCTCTAATGTGCGTCTATTTTATGATATAAATGAGCCAAATAGGTTTTAATAACTAAATATAAAATATAGGATAATATTAAAATAATAGATAGAAAGATACAGTAACCGTGTATATATACACAACTACTATAACTAGTTTGGATATTTACAAAGCTATGCAAGCTCTAATGTGCATCTATTTTACCATATATTGTGTAAATTTTTGCACTTTTTGTATTGGGTGAGGAGGATGATGAATCAAGTCGGAGGCGGTGCGTGGGTCAACGATGATGCATGAGCTTCAATGCAATAGTGCATGAGCTTCGACGATGGTGCGTGAGCTTCAATGGCAGGGATGAGGAGGATGATGGATGAACTAGTGAAAGTTTAAGGAGGATAAGAGAGAGGTGAGAGTCTGAGAGCTTATTTGAGAAAGAGTGAATGAGTGTGAAACGGCTGGGTAAAAGAAATAGAAAAAGAAATAAATAAATATTATTTTAATGTGAGTGGGAATAAAAAAAAAATTTTGAGTTTAGCTTTGAGCTATAGTGCACAGCCATAAATGGTTGTGCACTGTAGCAAGAAGCTAAAAATTTTTAACTATAGCACCACCATTATAGCAAATTTTTTATTATTGGTGGTGCTAAAAATAGCAATATGATTTTTTAGCACTACCAATACTAATGCTCTAATGCAATTGTTCTTAAAGCTAAATGGAAACATGGAGAAAAAAATTCGAAAACACCATTAATGAACTCAGGCCCAAGTTCGAAGCCTACCGTACGAAAAACACAGAATTTCAATGATTTTTCCTTGATCTAATTCTCTCTCATAGAAGGGGCTGTTTCTCTGCACACCACAGTGTGGAAGTAGACAATTTTAGAGAAAAGAACCAAAGAATTGTTTGCTTTCTTGCACCAAGAATCTGCTACTGTTATGTTACCTTGTCAGTAGCTCATGTTGTTGAATAACAGCCTTCAATTTTGCGTCGCCATACATGGAGCTATGTCTTCGGCAAGGTCAAGAAGTGGGTTTTTAAATATGTAGCTCATGTTGTTGAATAACAGCCTTCAATTTTGCGTCGCCATACATGGAGCTATGTCTTCGGCAAGGTCAAGAAGTGGGTTTTTAAATACTAAATAGTAGATCTATTTTCCTAGCATGATATATGGCTTATGGTTTTCGTATCTATAGCTGTGGTCAAGGAAAGTGGAAGCCCCATTTTGCTTAACATGCGGTGATGAGGCTGTGGGTTTGCAAATGCGACTAAAAACAAAATAAGAGTACTAATTTTAAAACAAAAAAGGGAAAAAAAAATGTAGTGTGATATGATGTTAGAGAGAGAGAGAGAGAGAGAGAGGGCGAGAGAAGTTTAAGTTATACCTAGTGTAACTTTAAAGAGAGAAAATTACTAGATACTCTCGTATTACCATAAATGCGTACCCCCTCTTACATGAATGGTGAGTTCCACCATAAATTTAATTAGTATGACTCACCATTCATATGAAAAACAGAAGTATGCATTTATATTACTCCGAGAGTACACAAAAATTTCTCCTCTAAAGAGTTACACCATTTTTAAACCATTGAATTTAAGTAAATCCAACGGTTAAAAAAAGACCTTCATTATTATATATATTTTTTACTCCCTCCATCCCACTTTTTTGTCCTCTATTCTATTTTGAGATATCCTAAAATATTGTCCTGTTTCTAAAAATAAAGGTTATTAATTTACTAATATTCCTATTATACCCCTATTAATTTACTAATTCAATTTTTTGATAAATTTTTTTAAGGGTAATTTTGGAAACTTATACATTTTTTAAAGGTAGATAAGATAATAAATGATGTTCTCTTAAAAAATTTGACTTTTCAAACAAGACGAAAAAATGAGACGGAAAAAGTATAAAAATCCCATTAATTACCCTCATTTATTACCTTCTAAACCTATCTCTAAACCCAACAAAAGAAAACGTCCGACTCTCTCTCTCTCTCTCTCTTTCTCTCTCTCTCCATTCTAAACCTACGTTTCTTTCTCTCTATCTCCTCCTCCATTGCTCCTCCACCATTGTTCCAACTCCACAGGTTGCCAGCAAAAAAAAAAAAAAAAACCATGCCGAACTGTTTCTATTTGTGAGTACTCTGTTTCTATTTTTCCTTTCTTTTTAAAAAAAAAAAAAAAAACCATGCCGAACTGTTTCTATTTGTGAGTACTCTGTTTCTATTTTTCCTTTCTTTTATGTTCTGAATACTCTGTTTTTTGTTTTCTTTTCTGGTTTGACTCTCTCCAGAACTCTACGTTTCTTTTTTGGTCTTACATTTTTCTTTGGTGATGGTTGTTTTTTTTTCAAAGACTCTAGCATCTATAGTTGAAGTGCCTAAGCTTTTCATAGGCTTTGCAGTTTTGTTTTTCTGGTACTGACTGTTGATTGTCATCATATACAGCATATATTTTGTTTAATTTATGCTAGTTCCAATATATTTGACCATTTTGAATAGAGCAACTTGAGCTGGATAGTTGAATAATTTTGGTAGCTTATGCTATATCATTCATTTATTTAAGTAGTCTATTCATTGGTCTATTGGTTGGTTATTATTGCTTCACTTTCTATTACTTGAATCATTCATTTTTCTTTGGTGATGGTTGTTTTTTTTTATTTTTTAAAAAAAAATGCGTTCTATGCGTATGATCAAATGCCGCTCAGAAGTTCTTATCTTTCTTTTCCTATACTAATGTTGTATTCCATATGGGTTTTCTACATGTTTTTATGTAGTGTCTCTAGTGAAGCTATGCTGCTCTAATTGGGTTTATAGGTCCTTTATCCGCAATTAGATCCATACTCACGGGAATTGACTACATAGGTCTAGACCTGTGATGGTGTTTGCTAATGGGAGATTACTCCCAAGCTTTGGAAGAATTATCAAGAGAGCAATAAGGTTGGAGACACGAAAAGGCAGTTATGGGGTTGCAATGGGAGTGGTGTTTGCTGCTATGTGTTTAACATTCACTAAGTTGGTTTGCTTGCACACACCTTACTGCAACTCTTCACCAGAGGCTGACAGATGAGTAGATAATGTTGCAGTTCATGCTTATGTGTAATTATTAGGTGCAGTTGCATATGTTGATGTGGTTAGCACAATCATCTTTCAACATTTGAGTTTAACACTTGTGCTAGGCACCCCTAAAAAATTGCAGAAGAGATTTAGTGCAAATGAGCTGTTATAATGGAAATGTTCCTCAGAAGTATGCCAGGAGATGAGAGGATTCCTATAGTGCTCATGGATAATGACATTATTTCCCCCCTCTTTTATAGAAAGAACAAATAAAATAAGATTTGAAGTTTTCCTTTGATTGTCGATTTACTTGGCATCGTTATGATTCAAACATATTTCACATTTAGAGAGGAAAAAAACATTAAAATGGATTTCAATGAACAACTTTTTTCTCCTATTAGCTGCCAATCTTATTGAGCAGGTATGAAATCGAAATGTTTCTCCTGGAAAATTAAGTACCCCATTGATGTTACCATATGATGAATGTAAGGCTATGGACATTGTTGATTTGTTATACTTTAATTTCTTGTAATGACTTTCTATGATTGTCAAACAAATTTCTATGGTGGTGATTGTGTCTAGTTCCAGGCTAATCCTCAGCACAGTTTTTTTTTTTTTTTTTTTAAATCAAGACGAATTTCATTGAAACACAATAGAACCACTATAAACTAAGTCTATGTTTGCCTGAGGCAGGGGGTAACACTATAGCTCACCACTATAGCATATGAGCTATGACAAATTGATACAACCTTTTAAAAAAAATTGAAGAAACCAGTCCACAACTGTTCCTCCTAGCCATGGGGATTCTAATCAATCAATAATCTAATATTTCATTTCCTCTAAAGCATAGGATGAAGAATTTGAAACTTTTTAAGAAGAACAATGTGTTGGTCTGGTACATTAAATCACAAGATATTGTGATTTGTATTGACTAATCCAAAAAGATTCAATCTAAAAACTGAACCGTTTCCACATCAAGACAACTGATAAGAAAGGTTGTTATTTATGCCAAAAAAATAAAACTATCTATTTGTATACAATATCAAGGGTAAAGCCAACTATAAGAGTTGCTATAGTATCAATCTATTTGTTTACTACCATCAGTACCATGGCTACCAAAATCAGCTATAGCTTTAGTTGCACGATTAAATGTGTCTGAAACCCAAAGTGCTCTTTTGGCAAAGTAAGTGCTATTGACTACAGCATGACCAGGTGCAACAGCTGCTTTTCCTGTAACCATTGCCACAACTACAGCTGCTGTCCTAGTGACTGTTGCAGCTGACTTGGTGATTTCAGAAACATGGAATTTTTCGTCCACAGACTTAACAGTTTCCATGCCAACATGAATTTTATCAGTGAGTCCAATTCTATTGCTAAGCTCAGCAATCTTGGCTGCTGCAGTAGCTGAGACTCCATGGTACTCATCAAAAGCTTTGGCCTTGATTAATGTGTCTTTGCCCAGAACATATCCCTTAGCTTGTTTTGACAACTTCCTGAGCTACTGTTACAGCTTCTCCGGAGGTGGAGACACATTGTCCTGTGTGAATAACCTTCAAAAGTGTTAGCTCAAACAGAAAAATAAAGTTAAAAATGCAAATTCAAACAATAAATTGTATATGTATTTAAAGAATTTTTATTTCATAATCTGGCATTATGGAAAATATACCTGCAATATGTAAATTTTATAACTCAATGACGCAGTAAACTATCTTGGAACTCCATGACCAGACATTATCTTGCATTTCCTAACATAAGAGGATTCAGAGGCAGTAAAGTGCAGTGCAGTGCAGCTATACCAATGCAGTGCAGTAAAGTGCAGTGAACAGAACAGTACAGTAAACAGTGCTGTAAATTGTTTGGGACATCATATAACTCTTCACGTTCCATTTGCAATTTAGTAACTATAAGAACCAATACAAATAATGAACACAAATAAAAAATATGCAAACATTTTACCAATATTAAGCTCCAAATTGAAACCACAAAGAAAAAAGAAAAAAAAAACAAGCGTAACTCAATTCTCTAATAAATAAGACTTCAAACATAATGTCCAATTCACCAATACCCAAGAACATTTGATCAATGGTATCTCGACTATTTGGATAAATAGAAAATATTAGGGAAAAAGAAGGGGTAAGGGGATTAAGCTAATTCAGAAAGTAGGACTTACTAACTTGAGTTTGGAAAAGACCTAGTTAATTTTTATTTTTTTTTAATACTTAATTTTGTGATTATATGTAATCTATCAAAGTAGTTCAAATTAAAAGTTTAAATGATTCATAGCAGTATAATTCTGAAGTACTTCACATAAACCAAAAATGTCAAAAGAAAGATGCAACATAGTTTGGAAATCATATAACTTAACGTCAATAAGAAGGAAACATAACTTAGCACGGCCAGTAGCATAAAAGACTGCAATGACTTGACTACAGTACCATGCCACTAATCACAACTAGCCTTAGGGTGTTAAAATCATTCTCTCAAAGTTCTCATAGTAAATGTGTTTCAAAATTAATCATTCTAAAAGTATTCCAGTACTATCTTTAAAAAATATATATTTTAAAAACATGATACCTTCCAACCACAACAAAATAATATAAATATCAAATTCCAAGTAAAACATCATGAGTAACTCTAAAGAAAGACAACATATTTAAAGGTGAAAACGTCTGACTCTCTCTCTCTCTCTCTCTCTCTCTCTCTATCTACGTTGGTGTTCATTGAAATATATATATATATATATATATATTGAAGCTGAATGATTCAAGTAATAGAAAACGAAGTACTAATAACCAACAAATAGACCAATGAATAGACTACTTAAATATATGAATGATTCAGCATAAGCTGCCAAAATTATTCAACTATCCAGCTCAAGCTGCTCTATTTAATATGGTCCAATATATTGGAACTAGCATAAATTAAACAAAATATATACTGTTTATGATGACAGTCAACAGTTAGTACCAGAAAAACAAAACTGTAAAGCCTGTGAAAAGCTTAGGCACTTCAACTATAGATGCTAGAGTCGTTTAAAAAAAAACAAAAAAACAACCATCACCAAAGAAAAATGTAAGACCAGAAAAGAACATACTAAAAAAGAAACGTATAGTTCTAGAGAGAGTCAAACCAAAAAAAAAACCAAGCTGAACTGTTTCTATTTGTGAAAACAATGGAGGAGCAATGAAGGAGGATAGAGAGAGAGAGAGAGAGAGAGAGAAAGAGAGAGAAACATAGGTTTAGAATGTAGAGAGAGAGAGACTAACGGCTTGAACACCAAATGGAGAGAGAGAGAGAGAGAGAGAGAGAAACATAGGTTTTGAATGTAGAGAGAGAGAGAGAGAGACTAACGGCTTGAACACCAAATGGAGAGAGAGTGAGAGAGAGAGAGAGAGTCAAACATTTTCTTTTGTTGGGTTTAGAGATAGGTTTAGAATGTAATAAATGAAGATAATTAATGAGATTCTAACAAAAATATTTGTAATAATGAAGGTATTTTTTTAACCGTTAAATCTACTTAAATTTAATAGTTTAAAAAATATATAACTCTTTAGAATTACACCAAGTGTAACTTGACCTCATCTCATATATATATATATATATTGTATTGGTCATAAAGAAGATGCGCAAATTTCTGTTTTGAGCAAATATGGACTGATGGAGGCAGATATCCTCATGTAAAACACCAAAGCATTTTAAGGAAGAATTCAAGAATAAGGAAGAGGATGTAATGATTTGGTTAGTAATATCATTCACAAAGCCACATTACTTACCTAATTCCATGGTGCTTCCATGACTTAACGACAAAAGAGAGGTCAGATCAATAAGGTCTCTCAAGTAAAAAACGCGCATGTTTGCAGATTGAGAGTCGATGATTAATTCTTAGACAGATAACAAGTATTTTAGAAGCAATACTGTAAACATAACGAGTTGTATGCATCAAAACACCACAGGGGGAGCATATACATAAGTAATACTGCAGGCTAGTTTTCGTTTATCCGATAAAAAGTAATTATACATTAAACTCAGTTCAACCCCCACTGTAAAAGAGCTTGAGACCTATAATGCAGCAGTAACATTTAGCTCTCATTGGAGAAAGCTTTACGACCTGGAAGATCAATCCACTCAATTTGGAGCACCACTTCCCCACGCTCAACATTTCTCAATCTGAGACACATGTCCTGGACAATTTTTCCATTGTTCCAAACGCAGCAATAAACATAACGAGTTGTATGCATCAAAACACCACAGGGGGAGCATATACATAAGTAATACTGCAGGCTAGTTTTCGTTTATCCGATAAAAAGTAATTATACATTAAACTCAGTTCAACCCCCACTGTAAAAGAGCTTGAGACCTATAATGCAGCAGTAACATTTAGCTCTCATTGGAGAAAGCTTTACGACCTGGAAGATCAATCCACTCAATTTGGAGCACCACTTCCCCACGCTCAACATTTCTCAATCTGAGACACATGTCCTGGACAATTTTTCCATTGTTCCAAACGCAGCAACTTTCATCCGAAAGGCAGTTTGTCTTGCTCGGCTGAACTCTCTTTACGACACAACCATTTGGGAGGTTCTCCGAGCCCATTTTCAGACTCTCAGTATATGGTTTAATGTCTATCTCTGCATCACCCATTTTGTCATCTCGAGTTAATGTGTCTCCGTCGTAAACTGTCTGCAAAGAGGAAAAATAAATATATAAAATTACCAACAACCTGCTGAATAAGCTTCCTGTAGCTTTTCTTTACAATCATTTTACCGGCCAAATATTTCAGGAAAATAAAAGCAAATAATATTCAAACATTCCCTAATGACAATGATGAATCAACCAATAAAAATATTGGGATCCTGTAAACATGAATCAAATAGTTCCTGAACTCTTTTAGTATTAGCACTAAACCACATTACAGAAAAAGGCAAAGTAGGGTATCACTTACAAGAGTGATAGGAACATTAACATCAGTAATAGAAAGAGTCAATTCATCATTCCACTCAGGATTGCAGTTATTTTTCACCGCACGAGTCTTCAATTTCTGCACCAATGTATATGACAACAGAAGGAAATAATGTCAGCATCCATTATACTTCAATCAAAAAGCTGAGGAAAAGAATCCAGTGAGCTCTAGCTCAAGTGGTACCTCCTCCCCTTATATATAAGTGCTAGGCGGAGGGAAAATTTTTTGAAGTTCAAAATCCATTGAGTGGGTGTGTAACTTGCAAATAAAATTTAAATTTAAAAAAAGTGGGAAAAATGAATGGAACAAATAGGTTACATCCCTAGTCATGTTTTTACTTTCTGCAGATGATACTGTGTCTTAAATAACCATCTTGAAAAGTGCATGAAAGTTTCAATGCCAAAGCTATCCATTTGTAATGAGTTAGTTATACACAAAAATATTATTTCATTGACCAAGTACTAGGGTCTTCTTTTGGGTAAGAAAATAAAGAAATGAGCCAGTCAGTCTGCAAATGCATGCTCCAAAACCAAATACATTAACATCAAAAAAGTTCAAAGTTAAATACTGCCAAGCAAAATAGAGGTGGGGGGGAGTGAATTTTTCGTCCTTGAAATTTGATGTTGGTTCAATTGTGGTCCTCCAAATTAAAATTTCAAAAAGTAAACAAAACGGTCCCTCCATAATAAAAATACACAAGTTTAAAAAGTTGATTTTAACACCTCCATGTTGGAGATGTAATGCAAACTTTCAAGTCCACATGGGTCAATTTGCTACAATAAAAGAATCTAATAAACTTCAGAAAAATGACAGATGAAAGAGCTTGGAAAAATAACAGCAACAATTCAGAAACATGTGGAAAGCAGCAACTTGTTTTGAAGCCTCAGAGGAAGATAACTACTTAAGGAATGACAAATGAGCCATCATTAGGAATAGCCTAACCAAAAATTGCTTTCTGAACCCAGATCCATCATCCAGTTTTGGGGTCTCCATCCGTCCCAGTCAACCCACATGTAATTCATAGACAAGTCTTAATTATTTAGAGGGGTCATATACTGCAGAAAATATGAAGCAAATGGGGTCCTCTGCACTATTAATTTGCAAAGACTAATTATAGGTTAACCAATTTTGGATTTCTACAGCTATATATGCGTTTCACACCATTGAATTTATCTATGAAAGTTCCAAATTTTACACGTGACAATTTCTCTCTATAATTGCTGTCCTCTCTTCTATATATGGATATATAACTCTCACAAACACACAAGCAAACATAGAATATTGGAGGCAAAAGGGAAAGCGGCAATTGATCTTGTGGGAATTTGAGCTACTCCAATTAGGATTCAAGGGAAGACAAAGAAGGGAATTTTTTATAACCATAAAATTCTAATAATATAAAACACAATCTTGAAACTGATTTGGTTGGAAACTTATCAAGACAGAAAAAACAAAAGGTAGACCCAAAAAAAAAAAAAAACCAACATTAGCAATTAAACTAAAATAAATGTTTCATGTATAGCAAGCTCTAAATCAAACACTAGCTACCCAAAAAAAAAATCATTATGATATATGATCATCAATCAAAACAGAAACAGGTTGTGATTGTGAAAGTAATAATGAAGAGCAAAGTGACTGACCTGTTGACCCATGGTGAGAACAACATAAGGGTCGCTGCTAACGGTGTCACGCACGGCAAGATTAATGCCTTTCCGTACACGAACTCGAAGAAGACCCAGAAGATTATCCATTAGAAACACAACGAACCTGTTGGGCTTTGAGCAAAGCTAATAAACAAAGAAATCTAAACCCTGTCTTTGGCTACAAAAATAGAAATAGAAGTTAAACAAAGTTGTAAAAAAACCAAAAACAATATATATATATATATATATATATTAACTGGGATTTATCATGGGAGTATGGGACACAAATATCTAATTTTGGGTCCATCGAATTAAAGGAATATACTTTTTCCACGTGTCATCCGTTGCCTGAATGTGACGCGTTTTGTTGTCTAGAACTAAAGTGTACACAAAGAATGATGGGGTTCTTAAGTTCTTTGTTATCCACGGAAATGCTGGTCATTTTTCACAGTGGAATGAAATTGGAGGTGCAATTTTGTTTATCTTATCTAGTACCTTCAACCAAAAATATCTAAGCCAAGCCAAAAGACTGTTGTTGTTAATTTTGTTAATATTACCCGATTAAACAAACTTGTTCGTCTTAAAAGGGTTTTTGGGGGGAAAAGCATTAATTTCCCTTTTTGTTGTAACCGTTGCACACGTGACCTCAGTATATGAACTGTCAAGTAATGATGACCATTCGATATGATAGTCTATTGCTCCGCGCGCCGTCTGTCTTATCCGCAAATAATAGCTGACGGTTGATGTGACCAAAAAGCAACCGATCATTAAATGTGAGACCTTGATTCCATCCCTAAGACATGGGGAAGGAATCAAGGGGGGCTATTGTACAGTTACTGGTCCACCAACCCATTGTTAGATGGTCCATTAGGTCGTGGATCGAACAAAGGTCGCTCAGGGGGCCCAATCCACACTGCTCAAGCCAAAGTAACCATGCACTATTATAGCCTCGAGACTCAGTATTGCTTGGAGCCTATTCCAAGGTATCTTGGTAGTGCCTTGGGGGAGGTCACCAGCCGAACAACACCAGGCATCTATTGCAAGTTCCAACACTAACACATTCATTCCCAAAGTAGGACCTCATTTTTGCCAGGAATAATCCCAAGGGGCCCCACCTGCACAAAAAACCATCTAACGTAATCATAGCCAGCCCACTAAGGAAGCCTATAAATAGCAAAGAAAAAAAAGAAAAGGGGGTGAGACAGATTGAGAGGGAGATATCAGAAAATAAGAGAGAACACCAAGGAATAAAAGAGAGGGAGAGAGAACTTGTATGGGGAAGTATTAGGGAACCATCAGAAAGGTATAAGAGTTTTGCCTCTAGGAGTTTCCCATTGTAGGATATCCATACACCCACAACAACAAATAGATTGTGAGCACAATTTAGTTGTCAGCCCACTAACCGAGTTGTACACGCCATAATATATATATATATATATATTGGTCTAATAATAAAAGCAATTATTATGAAACAAACGTCACATATTTAAATCATGGTGTATCTATAAAATGTATTTCATTAAGACATTTTCTTCTTATCATTCCAAAAATACAAAACCAACTAATACATCCTTTGATAATGTCAATCCAGATATGTTCTATATTGGGTGACAATCAACTTAGTTTGATTGTGGGTGACAATCAACTCAACACAATGTATTTATATTTTTGCAAGAAAACCACACATAAAATCCAAAAATTACAATCCCATTGGAAAATTACAACAAGAACACTCAGGTATCTCCCATCACATTTAGGAAGGTTGTTTGGGAGTTGATATATCTTTCCTTCAAAGCTCCAGTAAGAACTCTCTCTCCATGGGATGCCTTCTTCCTCTCCTTTCTAGGTTTGGTGAAGAGGTATTTATAGGTGGAAATTGATCTCTTCCCCCTAGGAATGGAGGACCGAATGAAGGTTTTTTTTTTTTTTTCCTAATATCTCCTTCTATTGTAAGATGAAGGATTGGGTTAGGAACTAACCCTACCATCCCATTGTTCAGAAGGGTCATTTAGGCTACCAACCAAGTAGAGAAGAATAACGCTTATTTGAGAATTTTGTTTAGAATGGATCCTTATGAATTTAATCAAAGGAAGCTAATTTTGTGGGTGTGATCAACTTTGATGACTTGTGACATGGGTTTTACCTGTCATGTCACAAAGAAGTTTGGGTACCCATTGGATCTTCAAGTTTGGGAGATTTTTTTGGGTTGACTCATGATTGTGTTTTGAGAGTTTGTTTATTTTGTGAGTGTGAGAGGGATTTTGGGTGTATTGTGAGAGAGTTTTTGTTTATGTTAGTGAGCTTTGTGAAAGTGTTATTTGTGTGAGTTGTGAGAATTGTGAGATTTGATAAAATGTGGTTGTAATCCATGTCTTTGATAGTGGATTTTAGTTGATGTTACCTACAAACGTAGCATGAAGTTGACTGAATTAGATATTATTAGCTCATGTAGATTTTTTTTTCCCTAAATGCACTTTTGCTATCCTTAAATCACACCTATTGATGTTAGAGTTTCCACTATATATTGTACAACAATCTTCAGCAACAACGCTGCCATAAGCATTAACCTCAATCATTCTCTTCTCAATTTTTAATTTTTAATTTTTTTTTCACAAGTGGAAGAGGGATTTGAACCAAGCACTTATTATGGGGGAGAAAGGCAATACTAATGAGTAACAATAAACTAGTGTGTCTTCAATATCATTTCTAAGGAGCCAAAAAAATAATGTCATACAAGTTCATTTTTGCTATATTTGAAAGCACTGTAAACTCGTTCTCATTATCTAAACTCAAACTTTTTATGGTATGTTTGGTAACTTTAGTAGTTTTCTGTTTTTAAGAACAATTTTATATTTTCTAACTCAAAAAACTTGCTTGGTAACCTAAAACAAATAAAAAAACAAAAATTGTTATTAAGTCTCCAAAGATACAAAAGGAAAATGAAAGCATGCTTTTACTTGTTTTCTATTTATAGTTCTTAGAGCAATTGCATCAGTCCGTGTAAAATATTCAATCTATTTTAGCATAAAAACCTACTTTTTTCTATTTTACACAACTACTTTTCCAAAAAACCCACATCAACTTATCTATTTTAGAATATATTTCAACAAAATATTCATTCTTCATTAATTTTTTTATTATTTTCTCTAATGTTCATACTTTTTTATTATCCATGGTGAAGAGAATGAGCAAGAGCTGATATGTGAGAAAGGCGGAACAAAGAGGGAGAAGAAGAGTCTTGAGTTCAGGAATGAAACAGGTAGAAGAGGCATTGATTTCAACTTAGAAGAGTGAGAAAAAAAATGAGCCAAATGGGTTTTAATAACTTAATATAAAATATAAAATAATATTAAAATAATAGATAGTAAGATACAGTAACCGTGTATATATACACGGCTGCTATAGCTAGTTTGGATATTTACAAAGTTATGCAAGCTCTGATGTGCTTCTATTTTGTTGGGGTTTATGCCCTAAAATCCAATTTATTGGCATGACATAAATAATTAAATTGTTTAATTATATGAGACTATCTATAAATGAACTAATGTGATATTATCTTAGTCTATGAAATGCATAGTATGTGATTTATGTGAAAAGTCACAAAAGATATATATCACAAGTTCTTTGTAAACTTAGAATTTTAGTTCGTAGTCGGTAATGAAATTAGGTATTTCATCTACGAAGACTATAACATATCAACTAAGATGATTTGTCTTGATCATGGAAGTGGAGACTTCTAGTTGATATGTTAATATGCTTTAAGAGTTAAGACATATTGAACTGAACCGCTATGAAATTTATTATTCCCCTAACGACTGTCAAATGAATAATAAATCTCACGACTTCTATTTACATCAACTCTAAATCTTGAAAGAATAATGGACCTAGTCATGAGGTGTAGGTTGCTTTGATATATCAAGTGTGAGATCTATAAGTCACGATCAAAACCTCAGTATGTTGGGCAGCCGCATTTAGTGTTGATGGAACATATATTCTCAAGATGTAATTCATAATCTCTTAACAAAGATATAAAATATTCCCTTGAAATAAGTTTAATGAGTTTAGTTATTCAGAGTGTTGGGCCCAACCACTTTAGTATTACTAAAGTATATATTTATGAAATTGGATTTCATAAATATATGATGAATAACATAAAGGATTAAATCGGGTATTCAAGGATTAAGATGTAGTAATTTTCAAAGTGGCAATCAACATTCATGACTTTGTATTACTACGAATATTTTAATGAAGAGATTGCATGTATAATAAAGTCTTGGGATATAATTTATTAATAAGGTATGAAGTGCAATTATATTCATATAGTGGTATTGAATATAATTAATGGTAACTTTAGACTTGTCAAGAGTTGATAGAAAAGCCCAAGGCCCATTAGAGCTAGAGTCTTATTTGTTCCTTTTTGGTCCCACTCCAAGCCACATACTAAAACCCAAGTAGAATGGCCCAAAAGGCTAGCAAAATTAGATAATTAGTTATATATAAGGAGAGAAATATAAAGAATTTTATAAGTGGTTTTTCATTAAGATCATATAAGAAATGAAATAGTGTATGTGAGTGTTGGACACTCTTTTATTCTCTTCTTGGAAATTGATTGAGAGGCCACTCTTCTTGGGCAATAAGTGGAATTGGAGTGAAGATGAAAAGTTTTCCCAAGTACTTCTAATATTTTGTTTTCAATTTCACTGTACCAAGGTACGCTTTCTATTCTTTGTTCTATAATTCAAGGTTACATGTTATCTTTCATGAATGAAGTAGATATGTGTTTGTTGTTTCTGCTATGTGTTTTGTATGAGATACAAAACCAAATTTTCCAACATATTTTACAATATATTGTGTAAATTTTTTCACTTTTTGTATTGGGTGAGAAGGATGATGAATCGGGTCGGAGATGGTGCGTGGGTCGACGATGATGCATGAGCTTTAGTGCGATAGTGCGTGAGCTTTGGCAATGGTGCAATGGTGCGTGAGCTTCAGTGGTAGCGATGAGGAGGATGATGAATCGATGAGGATGATAGATGAATCGGTGAGAGTTGGAGGAGGATGAGAGAGAGGTGAGAGTCTGAGAGCTTATTTGAGAATGAGAGAATGAGTGTGAAACGACTTAGTAAAAGAAATAGAAAAATAAATAAATAAATATTATTTTAATGTGAGTGGGAATTAAAAATATATATATATTTGAGTTTAGCTTTGAGCTATAGTACAACCATTAAAAAAATATTTGAGTTTAGCTTTGAGTTAGTGCACACCCATAAATGGTTGTGCACTGTAACAAGAAGCTAAAAATTTTTAACTATAGCACCATCATTGTAGCATGTTTTGTAGTATTGGGGTGCTAAAAATAGCAATATGACATTTTAGCATTAATGCAATTGCTCTTAAAGCCCAATGAAAACATGGAGAAAAAAAATTCAAAAACACCATTAATGAACACGGGCCCAAGTTCGGAGCCCGCTGTCAGAAAAACACAGAATTTCAATGATTTTTCCTGATCTATTTCTCTCTCATAGAAGGGGCTGTTTCTCTGCACAGCAGTGTGGAAGTAGACAATTTTGGAGAAAAGAACCGAAGAATTGTTTGCTTTCTTGCACCAAGAATCTGCTACTGTTATGTTACCTTGTCAGTAGCTCATGTTGTTGAATGACAGCCTTCAATTTTGCATCGCCATACATGGAGCTGTGCCTTCGGCAAGGTCAAGAAGTGGGTTTGTAAATACTAAATAGTAGATCCATTTTCCTAGCATGTTATGTGGCTAATCATCGTATCTATAGCTGTGGTCAAGGAAAGTGGAAGCCCCATTTTGCTTAACATGTGGCCGTGGGTTTGCAAATGCCACTAAAAACAAAATAAGAGTACTAATGTTAACAAAAAAGGAAAAAAAAAAAAAAATTGTTTAAAAATTGGTTTGATATGATGTTTTATACATATAGATTGTATTGATCATAGAGAAGATGCGCAAATTTCTGTTTTGAGCAAATATTGACCGATGGAGGTAGATATCCTCATGTAAAACACCTAAGCATTTTAAGGAAGAATTCAAGAATAAGGAAGAGGAGGTAATGATTTGGTTAGTAATATCATTCACAAAGCCACATTACTTACCTAATTCCATGGTGCTTCCATGACTTAAAGACAAAAGAGAGGTCTGATCAACAAGGTCTCTCAAGTTAAAAACGTGCATGTTTGCAGATTGAGAAAGTTGCTGATTAATTCTTAGATAGATAACAAGTATTGTATGCAGTTCTTGTCACAAGATTAGAAGCAATACTGTAAACATACCAAGTTGTATGCATCAAAACACCACAGGGGGAGCATATACATGAGTAATACACTAATACTGCAGGCTAGTTTTTGTTTATCCAATAAAAAGAAATTATACATTAAACTCATTCCAACCCCCACTGTAAAAGAGCTTGAGACCTATAATGCAGCAGTAACATTTAGCTCTCATTGGAGAAAGCTTTACGACCTGGAAGATCAATCCACTCAATTTGGAGCACCACTTCCCCACGCTCAACATTTCTCAATCTGAGACACATGTCCTGGACAATTTTTCCATTGTTCCAAACGCAGCAACTCTCATCCGAAAGGCAGTTTGTCTTGCTCGGCTGAACTCTCTTTACTGCACAACCATTTGGGAGGTTCTCCGAGCCCATTTTCAGACTCTCAGTATATGGTTTAATGTCTATCTCTGCATCACCCATTTTGTCATCTAGAGTAAATGTGTCTCTGTCGTAAACTGTCTGCAAAGAGGAACAATAAATCTATAAAATTACCAACAACCTGCTGAATAAGCTTCCTGTAGCTTTTCTTTACAATCATTTTACCGGCCAAATATTTCAGGAAAATAAAAGCAAATAATATTCAAACATTCCCTAATGACAATGATGAATCAACCAATAAAAATATTGGGATCCTGTAAACATGAATCAAATAGTTCCTGAACACTTTTAGTATTAGCACTAAACTACATTACAGAAAAAGGCAAAGTAAGGTATCACTTACGAGAGTGATAGGAACATTAACATCAGTAATAGAAAGAGTCAATTCATCGTTCCACTCGGGATTGCAGTTATTTTTCACCACACGAGTCTTCAATTTCTGCACCAATGTATTTGACAACAGAAGGAAATAATGTCAGCATCCATTATACTTCAATCAAAAAGCTGAGGAAAAGAATCCAGTGAGCTCTGGCTCAAGTGGTACCTCCTCCCCTTATATATAAGTGCTAGGTGGAAAGTGAATTTTTTGAAGTTCAAAATCCATTGAGTGGGTGTGTAACTTGCAAATAAAATTTAAATTTAAAAAAAGTGGGAAAAATGAATGGAACAAATAGGTTACATCCTTAGTCATGTTTTTACTTTCTGCAGATGATACCGTATCTTAAATAACCATCTTGAAAAGTGCATGAAAGTTTCAGTGCCAAAGCTATCCATTTGTAATGAGTTAGTTACACCAAAAATATTATTTCATTGACCAAGTACTAGGGTCTTCTTTTGGGTAAGAAAATAAAGAAACAAGCCAGTCAGTCTGCAAATGCATGCTCCAAAACCAAATACATTAACATCAAAAAAGTTCGAAGTTAAATACTGCCAAGCAAAAAAGAGGTTGTTTTGGGGGGGTGGTGTGGGGAGTGAATTTTTCGTCCTTGAAATTTGATGTTGGTTCAATTGTGGTCTCCAAATTAAAATTTCAAAAAGTAAACAAAACCGTCCCTCCATGATAAAAATACACAAGTTTAAAAAGCTGATTTTAACACCTCCATGTTGGAGATGTAATGCAAACTTTCAAGTCCACACGGGTCAATTTGCTACAATAAAAGAATCTAATAAACTTTGAAAAATGACAGATGAAAGAGCTTGGAAAAATAACAGCAACAATTCAGGAGCATGTGGAAAGCAGCAACTTGTTTTGAAGCCTCACAGGAAGATAACTACTTAAGGAATGACAAATGAGCCATCATTAGGAATAGCCTAACCAAAAACTGCTTTCTGAACCCAGATCCATCATCCAGTTTTGGGGTCTCCATCCGTCCCAGTCAACCCACATGTAATTCATAGATAAGTCTTAATTATTTACAGGAGTCATATATTGCAGAAAATATGAAGCAAATGGGGTCCTCTGCACTATTAATTTGCAAAGACTAATTATAGGTGAACCAATTTTGGATTTCTACAGCTATATTTGCGTTTCACACCATTGAATTTATCCATGACAGTTCCAAATTTTACACGTGACAATTTCTCTCTATAATTGCTGTCCTCTCTTCTAGTATATGGATATTTAACTCTCACAAACACACAAGCAAACATAGAATATTGGAGGCAAAAGGGAAAGCAGCAACTGATCTTGTGGGAATTTGAGCTACTCTAATTAGGATTCAAGGGAAGACAAAGAAGGGAATTTTTTATAACCTTAAAATTCTAATAATATAAAACACAATCTTGAAACTGAGTTGGTTGGAAACTTATCAAGACAGAAAAAACAAAAGGTAGACCCAAAAAAAAAAAAAAAACCAACATTAGCAATTAAACTAAAATAAATGTTTCATGTATAGCAAGCTCTAAATCAAACACTAGCTACCAAAAAAAAAAAAAAACATTATGATATATGATCATCAACCAAAACAAAAACAGGTTGTGATTGTGAAAGTAATAATAATGAAGAGCAAAGTGACTGACCTGTTGACCCATGGTGAGAACAACATAAGGGTCGCTGCTAACGGTGTCACGCACAGCAAGATTAATGCCTTTCTGTACACGAACTCGAAGAAGACCCAGTAGATTATCCATTAGAAACACAACGAACCTGTTGAGCTTTGAGCAAAGCTAATAAACAAATAAATCTAAACCCTGTCACTGGCTACAAAAATAGAAATAGAAGTTAAACAAAGTTGTTTAAAAAAAAAAAATTATTAACTGGGATTTATCATATATGGGACACAAATATGTAACAACGTTGGGTCCACCAAAGGAATATTATTAATTTTCCCACGTGTCATCCGTTGCCTGAAATGTCTGAAATGTGACGCGTTTTGTTGTCTAGAACTAAAATGGTTGTCTCTTTCAAATTTGTATCTTAGCGATTAAGGCATTTGTAAAGTAGTAGAGTTGGGCCAGTTTTCACGCTCTGCCATGAATAAAGAATGATGGTGTTCGTTGCTATTCATGGGGAATACTGGTCATTTTTCATAGTGGAATGAAATTAGAGGTGAAATTTTGTTTATCTAGTACCTTCAACCAAAAATATCTAAGCCAAGCCAAAAGACTGTTGTTTTGTTTGTTGATATTACCCGATTAAACAAACTTGTGTTCGGTTGAATCTGGAAAGCAAGGGGAAGCTGAAAAAGTAAATGTAAATATTAAGGTAAATTACAATTTTTTATCTTAAACTATCATAAAAATTATACATTTAATTCATTAAACTATCAAAACACACAATTAACTCATTAATTTCAAAAGTACGTTAACTTACCATTTGTTTTGTTGTTAATTAGAACTAAATGTAACATTAAAAGATTAATTTACCCCAATTATTTGTTTTGGAAATGGATAAATTGATTTTTAATGTTAAATTTCGATAGAATTAATAACAAAACAAAGAGCACGGGGACATTGAAACAAAGTTATATCTTTTAGGGTACTTTTTGATAATTTATAAGTTTAATCAAGGTGATAGTTTTGGGTATAAAAATGTAATTTGCTCTTAAGTTTACACACCTTTGGGTCACGTATAGGTCAACCTATTTCTACTTTAGGTCAAAGATTCTCAAGTTGAGGTCAGGTTAACAAGTCTGGATCCAATTTTTCCTGTCTAATTAAAATAATATTGATTAGAAATTTGACAAAATAGAAAGGTAAAGCCAGATAGAACCAAATAAGTTCTCTGCATTAAGATTTGCAACTAGGATAATATTCTTAACAAGTATTTTGGAACCCTATTTTATAGTAGTAATAATCGAGATGTTTATACATCTTGATGAGGATAATTTTTTATCAATCAACACAGGATGCCAATCCTTTCTCACCCAATCTTCGACCTTGTGCCTAAACCAATCTTAAGGGAATGACAGACCCCATGGGTCATCGTGTCAGGTTGGATGCCAATCCAACCCTCCATCCCGACAATCCATGGCCCTAGGATCTTTCCATGGGACTTGCGTGAGGCCCGCTCATTAAAAAAAAAAAAAAAACATTATGATATATGATCATCAACCAAAACAAAAACAGGTTGTGATTGTGAAAGTAATAATAATGAAGAGCAAAGTGACTGACCTGTTGACCCATGGTGAGAACAACATAAGGGTCGCTGCTAACGGTGTCACGCACAGCAAGATTAATGCCTTTCTGTACACGAACTCGAAGAAGACCCAGTAGATGATCCATTAGAAACACAACGAACCTGTTGAGCTTTGAGCAAAGCTAATAAACAAATAAATCTAAACCCTGTCTAAGCTACAAAAATAGAAATAGAAGTTAAACAAAGTTGTTTTAAAAAAAAAATTATTAACTGGGATTTATCATATATGGGACACAAATATATAACGTTGGGTCCACCAAAGGAATATTATTAATTTTCCCACGTGTCATCCGTTGCCTGAAATGTGACGCGTTTTGTTGTCTAGAACTAAAAAGTAAAATGGTTGTCTCTTTCAAATTTGTATCTTAGCGATTAAGGCATTTGTAAAGTAGTAGAGTTGGGCCAGTTTTCACGCTCTGCCATGAATAAAGAATGATGGTGTTCGTTGCTATTCATGGGGAATACTGGTCATTTTTCATAGTGGAATGAAATTAGAGGTGAAATTTTGTTTATCTAGTACCTTCAACCAAAAATATCTAAGCCAAGCCAAAAGACTGTTGTGTTGTTTGTTGATATTACCCGATTAAACAAACTTTTTTTTTTTTTTTTTTTGATGGGACCGATTAAACAAACTTGTGTTCGGTTGAATCTGGAAAGCAGGGGGAAGCTGAAAAAGTAAATGTAAATATTAAGGTAAATTACAATTTTTTATCTTAAACTATCATAAAAATTATACATTTAATCCATTAAACTATCAAAACACACAATTAACTCATTAATTTCAAAAGTACATTAACTTACCATTTGTTTTGTTGTTAATTCGAACTAAATGTAACATTAAAAGATTAATTTACCCCAATTATTTGTTTTGGAAATGGATAAATTGATTTTTAATGTTAAATTTCGATAGAATTAATAACAAAACAAAGAGCACGGGGGCATTGAAACAAAGTTATATCTCTTAGGGTACATTTTGATAATTTATAAGTTTAATCAAGGTGATAGTTTTGGGTATAAAAATGTAATTTGCTCTTAAGTTTACACACCTCTGGGTCACGTATAAGTCAACATATTTCTACTTTAGGTCAAAAATTCTCAAGTTTAGGTCAGGTTAACAAGTCTGGATCCAATTTTTCCTATCTAATTAAAATAATATTGATTAGAAATTTGACAAAATAGAAAGGTAGAGCCAGATAGAACCAAATAAGTTCTCTGCATTAAGATTTGCAACTAGGATAATATTCTTAACAAGTATTTTGGAACCCTATTTTATAGTAGTAATAATCGAGATGTTTATACATCTTGATGAGGATAATTTTTTATCAATCAACACAGGATGCCAATCCTTTCTCACCCAATCTTCGACCTTGTGCCTAAACCAATCTTAAGGGAATGACAGACCCCATGGGTCATCATGTCAGGTTGGATGCTGATCCAACCCTCCATCCCGACAATCCATGGCCCTAGGATCTTTCCATGGGACTTGCGTGAGGCCCACTCATATGTCCCTACATGGGAATAGCTTGCACACCACGACCAAAGATCCTACCGTGCAATCAGATCTCCCGTATATGGAAAGGTGATCCCTAATATCTTAGGGTCCTTCTCCCTATAAGGAAATTCTCTTCATATCAAGGGACTCAAGTTAACTATCCGCTACTATATAAACAGAAAACCCTAACCTTTTTGAGATACGTGCATTCTCCCTAACTCTTGCACCCTTGAGTTCTTGGAGATTCTGCTACCAATGACTTAACCTTCAAAGGGTCTTTGGTCGGCACCCCACCGGTGTTCTCTGTTTGGTTCTTCTCTTTTGTTCTTCAGGTACACCCATTGGCATGTGTGTGGACAATCAACTCACTGACGATTCTTATCAAAAAAAATATATACTCACTGACGATTTTTTTGCATCATCACATTTAAAAATTTTCAAGTCTAAAAGGTGAAAGATGCAGATGATTTTTCCATTAAGCCACTGGTGTGCTGTCAACAAAAGAAGAAAGCAGACTCAATTCAAAGTAGCAAGATTCTTTCGTATGTACTTGTGGTTCTTCCCTTATGGACCACTATGGTTTGTCCCTTCTGGACCGCTCTTTATCTTAACATGTACCACTGAAAGTGCATTGACATAAATTGGGGCCCAACGGATGTTATCAATAGATGTTATATCCTGTTTCAAGTGTATATATATGACATTTCTCTCACAACATGTGAGTTCTATAGTATGTGAGATCAACCTGTAGTGAGAGAGAAGGCATATATAAACCCCGATAAATATATAATTTTTTCATTGATAGAATTTTGTACATCGTTATTTCCAACTCACTATGTTTGATGGATGATTCTAAAATAATAATAAAATAAATAAAAACAAAAACAGAAATTTTTTTTTTAGTAAACAGTAATACTTATTAGAACACACACGAAAATAGTAATATTAGTATTTTAAACCGGGTTTATAATACATTATCTGACCAGAGGACAACTACAAGCCTAATTTTTGTAATTGTAGACTAGAGTTATAAATAGCGGACACCAAACACACATAACCAATATAGGATAATTATGGTTGATGGATATATAGAATATTGTTAAACTTATGGTAGCAATTAAAAGCTCTCAAAAGTGGACCACCAATCTCACCGCCTCAAATAGCATCTTTAATAAAAGGTGGCGTTTCTCAAAAAAATAAATAAATTAAAGGTGGCATTTGGGTTGGCTGCTGGCCCAAAGTTTTTTTGCGATTTTAGAGATTTTGTAGAAAGCCCACGATATATATGGGCTTTGTAGTAAATGTGAATGTATACATATATTCTTCTTCTTCTTCCTTTTTCAAAGAAAGATTACTATTTGATATCATACAATAAGCATATCACCATTTTTGTTTGGCGAAAAGTCACTTTTAGTCTCCACATTTTTAGGCGATTCCCATTTTAGTCCCTACATTTTATTTTTACTATTTTTAGTCCCTATCCTGAAAAACGTTCCTTGGTTCCTGTCGTTACAACAGAAACGGAGAAAGTTGACATAGCAAACGGTAGGAATAAATAATAGTAAACTAATGTCCACGTGGCCTAAATTAATAATAAAAAATATTTTTTGACATTAAAAAATGCCACATCAGCATCTAAATTAAAAAAAAAAAATTAATTTATTAATTTTAACTAAATAAAAAAAATTAAAAACGGAATTAAAAACTAAAAATTGCATGAATTGAGATCTAAATGTGTCATGAACAAGAACAACAAGTACACAAACTTAGATCCAAGAACACAAACCCAGAAATTAAAAAAAAAAAAAAAAATTCTGAAGCTTCTTCCCCCCTCGGCGAAAGTAGTTGTTTGAGAATTCCCACCGATCAGGTACTACTTTTCTAAATCCCTAAAAAAACAAAAAATATAAACAAAAATCAAAAACCTAAACATACAAAAAGCTCCATGAGAGAGAGAGAGAGAGAGAGTGAATATTAACATACATAGGTGTTGAGTTGGCGAATGAAGCTAGAGAAATTGTTGTGTTTGAAAAACTTAGGGAGCAAATCTTTGGTGAAAACGGTAGGGTCCCAAATGATGAAGGTTGATCCATCGTCGTCCTACGAGATAGCGTCGTTGATTGTGCAGTCCTTGACTAGTTGAAATGTCTTCGTANAGGGAGGGAGAGAGAGAGAGAGAGAGAGAGAGAGAGAGAGAGAGAGAGAGAGAGAGAGAGAGAGAGAGAGATTTTTGAGAAAATGAAAATATCTCATGGCTTAGATTTGTAATTTTTTTTTTTAATTTCTGTGTTTGTGTCCTTGGATCTGAGTTTGTGTTCTTGTTGTTCTTGTTCAAGACACACTTAGATCTCAATTCATGTAATTTTTAGTTTTTAATTTAGTTTTTATTTTTTTTATTTAGTTAAATTTTTTTTTTTAAATTTAGATGCTGACGTGGCATTTTTTAATGCCAAAAAATATTTTTTATTATTAATTTAGGCCACGTAGACATTAATTTACTATTATTTATTCCTACCATTTGCCACGTCAGCTTTCTCCTTTTCTAATGTAACAGTAGGGACCAAAATGGGAAGCGTTTTTCAGGATATGGACTAAAAGCGATAAAAATAAAATGTAGGGACTAAAATGGGAATCGCCTGAAAATATAGGGACTAAAAGTGGCTTTTCACCTTTTTGTTTTATAGAATCAGCATATCACCATTATTACTACTATCATATCTCGTCCTTTTTTTTTTTTTAAGACTATTTTTAACTATGAATTCCATTTAACTTAACTAGAAAAGTTTTTGATAGTTGAATAAGAAATTTGGAATTCATATTTTTTTTTGTTGAGAAAATATTTAAGATTCGATTCTCGTCTACACCAAAAAACCAATCGATATCTGATAATAAAGAGTAATTAAGAATAAGTTGTGAAACCATCTCTTTAAAATAAAAATAATAATAATAATTCCATACTTATTCTTCAAGTCCCCCCCAAATTGCCATAATAAAAACATCTTTTCCTTTATTCTTAACTTGGAACTTCCTCTTCACTTGTCAGGTTTATCATGTTGTCTTAATTTTTCCATTGTAGTAGTTATCACACCATTGAGACTCTAATTACTAGGTGACAAAATTAAGGCTTCCTAACTATCAGGTATTGAGCACAAATATTTTCTCACACTTTTGTTCTACACTTTCACTTCATGCTCTACCAATCATATTATATCATGTGTTTGATTTTTTTTTTTTTTTTCATATTAAATGATGAATAAATAAATTTGCATCATCCAAACTTATCATTGGATGATCAAAACGTCATAAATGCGCATTTAATACATGAGCTGTTACCAACGGAAGCTCATCAATCAGCTCATTAAGCCACTAGAGACATTATCAAAGGCATTAAAGCCACCATTGAAGGCCTCCAACAATTAGAAAGACAAAATCTATATAAACCACCTTAGAATCTAAGAGAAGGTACACACATTTACTAAAATACACATTTGATTCTTATTAATTTTCTCTCCAAGCATCTGACTTTGCCATTAGAGGCTCATTGGTTGACACCACGCTACTGACCTTAGAAAGAAGAACATCTTTGTTATTATATTACAGGTTACAAACATGCTTTCATTGGACTCTGTTTGGACGACCATTCAATTGACGAAATCGTGCTTCATTATTAAACATTGTTTAATTTATAAGGAAAATAAAACAAATATATTACAAATTACAATTAATAATAATAATAATAATAATGAGACAGAGTTTATATTTGTCTGGAGTCTCTGGACCCGATATAAGTAAAAGTAGTAATTGAACTTGAACCTCATCGCCTAGCATGAATTTCGTGGTGGATAGCTCATTGTTTAATTTATTAATTTTCTCTCCAAGCATCTGACTTTGCCATCAGAGGCTCATTGGTTGACACCACGCTACTGACCTTAGAAAGAAGAACATCTTTGTTATTATATTACAGGTTACAAACATGCTCTCATTGGACTCTGTTTGGACGACCATTCAATTGACGAAATTGTGCTTCATTATTAAACATTGTTTAATTTATAAGGAAAATAAAACAAATATATTACAAATTACAATTAATAAAATGATAATAATAATAATAATAATAATAATAATAATGAGACAGAGTTTATATTTGTCTGGAGTCTCTGGACCCGATATAAGTAAAAGTAGTAATTGAACTTGAACCTCATCGCCTAGCATGAATTTCGTGGTGGATAGCTCATTGTTTAATTTATTAATTTTCTCTCCAAGCATCCGACTTTGCCATCAGAGGCTCATTGGTTGACACCACGCTACTGACCTTAGAAAGAAGAACATCTTTGTTATTATATTACAGGTTACAAACATGCTCTCATTGGACTCTGTTTGGACGACCATGCAATTGACGAAATTGTGCTTCATTATTAAACATTGTTTAATTTATAAGGAAAATAAAACAAATATATTACAAATTACAATTAATAAAATGATAAAAATAATAATAATAATAATGAGACAGAATTTATGTTTGTCTGGAGTCTCTGGACCCGATATAAGTAAAAGTAGTAATTGAACTTGAACCTCATCGCCTGGCATGAATTTCGTGGTGGATAGCTCATTTAAACACCTCTTTCAGGTCATACACTCGATACCCCTTTGTTGGGCTCCAACAACTTTTACAACAAAAAACATCCTCCTTTCTAGTCTTCCAAGCTCTATGATTATTAGAATCTTCAAGTTGATACTGTATGAGAAGACTCCACCATTTAATTGACACAAGAAGATACAAACAAAACCTAATTACAATTTTGTTACAACTTGTCAGGATAACAACCAATAATAACATAGAGCAGAATGCGTTTCTACTCACTCTGTTCTTTGTGCAGACTAATAAATAAACAACAATAATTTCTCACACCAACCACAATAATGTGACAGAGAAATAAATAAAAATAAATAAAAATAAAACAACTTCTACTATTTCCTTTAAATAGGTAGATAAAACTGCAACTTTCTTTTAAGGGATAAAACTTTTACTTTTAGGATAATGGTTTTCGAACAATCGTCCCTAGAATAAATATTAAGAGCCAACAGAACAACAATAACATGTCATTGTTGGATTAAGTGTGTCTTATCATCCAAGAAAACAAAGGAAGAATTTCTACAATCCACACAAGTTATACCATATATGGATCCCTATTCATATGGAACAATAGACAGAATTTTCGTCAAAATCAAGCTTTACATTAATGACCATTCAATATTGGTCTGAAAGTGTTTGGTTTAGTAGAATTTTTTTTTTTTTTTTTTACTTTCTTTCTCCCTCACACTTTTCTGTCTTTTATTGTTTTTCTTTTAAGGGATAAAACTTTTACTTTTAGGATAATGGTTTTCGAACAATCGTCCCTAGAATAAATATTAAGAGCCAACAGAACAACAATAACATGTCATTGTTGGATTAAGTGTGTCTTATCATCCAAGAAAACAAAGGAAGAATTTCTACAATCCACACAAGTTATACCATATATGGATCCCTATTCATATGGAACAATAGACAGAATTTTCGTCAAAATCAAGCTTTACATTAATGACCATTCAATATTGGTCTGAAAGTGTTTGGTTTAGTAGAATTTTTTTTTTTTTTTTTTACTTTCTTTCTCCCTCACACTTTTCTGTCTTTTATTGTTATACGGCTTCTTTGTTGAAATCCAAAAATAAATAACAAATAAATACTTTCTACCCCTTGAAAAAAGTTTGTGACCCACTCTTTGCCTATTGGCCGCTCAAGTATTGGTTCCTCAATAAATAGATTAACTACCATGGTAAAACCTAGGTAAGGCCACCATGAGGTCAATGACTATCTCCTAAGTCCTTTCACCTTGTTTATTTATTAAAAAAAAATAGTAATATGTAATTCCTTATTCTTAAAAGGTGGAAAAAAAAAAAAATGACGGGTATATATTTCACAAACTTCTCTTAAGTTTTATCGAAATGGCCCTTCCCCTTAAGGGTTTTATAAATGTAATAACTAAGTTAATGTGCTCTAATATTGTTACTTCCCTAATTAGATATTCCTTGAAAAAAAAAAATATATATATATATATATAAAAGGATTCTTACTAATTTGTATAGACTTTAACACTATTTTGGGAAAGGGAGAAGGAAAGATAAAAGAAGGAAAAAGCAAGAAAAGTAAATCATTTCTCTTGTTTGGTTGTCCAAGAGTAAAGAAAAGTTGACAAGGTGAAGTGATGCTTTTTTCATAGGCCCCACTGTTTTGATATCAGCCCAATTTGGGCGGAAATGGCATGGAGAGATAGACCTAATTTTCTAGAGCCCACCACTTTATATTGTAAATAACTAATATGTCTTTTTTTCTTTCTTTTTTTCTTTTTTTGAGAAACAAACACACACACACAAGAAAGAGAGAAAGAGGTTCTAACATAAAGTCATATCACAACTTCACTCGAAAGCCATGGTAACTTTTAAGGGAGGGCGAGGCAAGTTATACTACACACAACACACTCTCTTAAATAATGTAGGATAATTACCTATTCTTTTTTTTTAAGAAACAAACAAACACACACATAAGGGAGAGAGAAAAGGGTTCTAACACAAAGGCACACCACAACTTCACTCAAAAGCTATGGTAACTTTTAAGAGAGGGTAGGGCAAATTATACTACACACAATATATTTTCTTAAGCAATGTGAAAACTAATATGTCTTTAACACTATTAAAAAATTACAATTGTTTTAATATATGAATTTCTCCATCATTAACGAGGGCACAAAGGTAAATGTGTGCATTTTTCCTTTCTCTTCTCTATGCAAACCAAACAAATGATAGAATTTTTACATTTTCTTCTATCCTTTCTTTCCTATATTCAAACACATCAAAAGGAAATATTTTCTTCTCTCTTTCCCTTCCCTTCCTCTTTTCCTTTCTCTCTCCTTTTCCTAGCTACAACCAAACACAGTGTGAGTGTCTTTTGTTCCGCAATTTGAGGATGAAAACCTTTTTTAAATGAAATATTCCATTCAGAAAGTTGGGCATACACTTATTTGTAATATTTATACAAACTCTAAAGGGAAAGTATCATGTCATCCATAATCTGGGGAGGAGTATGTCATTTCATGACATTTCAATAGAGACTGATGTAATTTACCCAAAAAATTTATTGACTTAATAGGTTGTAAATTATGGATGGGGAGTCCATTATAGCCAATTAATCCCTTAGACTACAAGTGAGAGTAAATAATAAGGAAAAATATGTTTATGTAAGTGATGAAAACAAATTGAATGAGAAATCTAATTGATTCTAGTAGTAAATAAATGAATAAAAGAGAAATCTAATCTAGATAGATATATAATATATTTAAATGAAAACTGAATAAAGCATTAGACTACAGTAATATACTCTAATTTTGTGCTAAATGTTCCAATTTAAAATTTAAATATATTTTAATTTTGTGCCTTAAAGACCATTACAACTACCCGAACTATTACAAACCTGTGGGTAGAACTCACCTTTGAAAATCAGCTTGCAAGGGGAGGGTGCCCAAGAGCTTATAAACACATGGTTAAGCTTATACTTAATCCATGTGGGATACCAAGACCATAACACGAACCCATTTGAAACTTCTTTAAGCTCGATCATTTAATTATTTAAATCAACGTTCAATCCATTTGAAGCTATTGTAAATTTTCTTTCCAAAACTTAAACTTATAAACTTGAATGACTTTTTTTTTTAGATTATCACAAACCAATTGTGCCTTTTCAATCGATGTACAAATTGACTCAATTTTCATAATTTATTTGAGAAATAAAATAAACTTTAACAAAATTTACTGTATCAAAATAAAAAATAACATTAAAAAATTAGTATCAAAATAAGTTATCAAGTGTCTTTTACTTTAGTAGACTACTCAATTTACTTATGAAGGAGAACTTGAGTTCAATTCCTCACACCTTTTGTTCTAAGGAAAATAAGTATATAATAAATTCAATAACCTTTTTCTTTTTTTACTAGATTAAAACAATCAGTATTGCATAATTTACATGTTCTACTAAAGGAAATCTTTCCATGGATTTTCCAAGAGTTAGAAAAAAATTCAAAAATGAATACTAATAGTATTAAACTTTGGCATGAGTGTTTTATATGTATCTAATTGTGTTTGTTCCTAAATGCACTAATGAGTATGAAGGGGTTTATAACTAGCTACTTTATAAATATATTATTTTTAGGAGTTTTAAGTATGCAAGACTCATTACCTTCTTATTCTAAATTTATATTTTCATATGTCAAGAAAAACATACATAACAACTATGAATATGAAACTATCATTGGTTCTGTAGGGACACAATTTGCGGCCCAAGCCCAAGATGAATAGGATGATGACCTAGTGAGCCCAATACAATAAATTTGTAAAGGACTAGGCCCTAGTGAATTTAATAACGGCTAGTATGAATTCAGAAGATGATCAAGTAAGAACAGGACACATAGGACTGGGTAAATTCACTGTCCGAGGAGACGATTCTGAGTATAAATCAATATAACTGTTTACAAATACAATTTTGATTGCTACAGTATTTTCTCTCTCTTTTTATTCAATCCCCTTCTCATGGGAGGTCTCTCACATTATATAGTTCCTTTCAGACCATCTTGATCCTACACTTGTTAATCATTTAACCTTCACTTAAGTGCATGTCCCATCAAACATCCTCTTTAGCTTTCTATGAGTTGTGGTAGTTGAGATTGCACTGTTCAGAGGTCTTCTCTACATAAATACAGTCAGAAAAGTAGCTGCAGTGCATTTAATGTGGTGGTAGCAGCTTTTCCTTTAAATATTTTTGAGTTCTTATTGCTCCTATTCGTGCACGAGGCTTATCCTTATCTTAGAAACCTCTTGGAAGATTACCTAGATTACTGAAATACATATTTGATCAGTATTCATCATATCAGAGAAGGAATTCCTCCTCGGACTATCCTCCTCCATTCCTTCCTTATGTAACTCTAAACTTTGAGCCTCTCTCAATTACTTACTTCTTCTCGGACACGCCACATCCCCAAATAAAGCCCAATGCCCAATATATAAATTTGGACCTTTATTCCTACAGGTTCAGTTAGCTCAATTAGTAAAGTATCTCTCATAAAAATAAATAAATAAATAAAAAATAGTAAAGTCTCTTGCTATCAAATAAAGGACTTTAGATCGAAACTCATTTATGTCTCACTTTGATGATAAAGAGCAATCATCATGAAGTGAACATAAAAAATTCAAATCGTTTCATATCTCAATATATCATTTCAAAACTCCACTTATCAAATATACAAATAGTTAATATTGGATGAACTTCTTAAAACTTTGATGACCTAGTATGAACCACCCTCAAGGATAACAGAGGAGAGACCAATTCCATAAATAAATACTTAATGCTAAATAATATAATTTCATATATAAATTTTTAGTAATTTTTTAAAAATATGAATGTCTAATAATAACATATTTAGACAAAAATAAAAAGAAAGAAAAAATCATATTATCTTAAAATGTAATTTCTTTTATAGATAATTTGAAGAGTTAAGTGTGTTTGGCTTTGCTTAGTTTCGATAGCTTATTTGCATGATATTTTATCAAAATATATAATTTTTGGTAACTTTTATGTTAAATGTATTACAAAAAGCTAAAAGTTAGAAATTTTTTGAATAATTTGTTTGGCGTGAGTCTTTTTGTTCAATTTATAGCTTTTATGTACAATTTTTTAAAACTTCACTTTTTTTTTTTCACTTTTTTGAAATACAAGTGTATTTTATCACATTTTTAATTTTAAAAAAAAATAAAACCTAAATAAACTAATGTCAAACGCATTCTAAGACAACAAGAAAAACAAAACAAAATATTTTCCAACAATTGCTGAATGCACACTTATATGTGCATGGTATCTCTTATCTCTTGTAATTCTAGCTCATTGGAATAAAGATCAAAGCAGATTTGGCTTTGCTATCGTTTCAAGAAAAAAAAAAAAAAGATTTGGTTCAATTGTCCTCCTTTTTTCGGATAAGTTAACTCCACTGCACTAGAATAGACCCACTGCAGACACCTACTAAAAATAAAACACGTGTCTATATTGTATAAGCATTGGACCCGTGTCCCTCATTCTCATATCCCACCTAGAAAAGAAAAACAGGTCTATAAAAAAATATAATAAAAAAAATAGAAAGAAAACGTCAAGAAGGCCTTAAATTGAAGATTTGGATTCTAAATTGAAATGGGCTAACTAGCTGTTGTGCGGTAAAAAAATTAAAATTAAAATAAAATAAAATTTCATAAATTGTTTAAGAGATTCAAAACTGTAATAAATCTGTAATTCCGGAAGGACTTGGAAAACTTCCCGAGACAAATACAAACGGCGGAGAGTCGGTGCTAAATTAAAACAAATCCATTATTTAAATTAGAGAAGCAAACCCTAATACAAACTGAATTTCCAAACGCAAGCCCTAAACCGTAAAAAAGACTTAACTCTTAAGCACCTCTCTCTCTCTCTCTCCATCTCTCTATCTATCAATTTATTTAAGTAACGCCAGCCACGCTCTTCTTTTTCCTTCACACACACACACACACACACAGAGCAAAACAAAACAAAGCAAAGCAAAGCAAAAAGCAAAGACCCAAAATACCAATCTTTCTCTCTTCTCAGAGGGATTCACTTCTCAAATCAATCTCTATCAAACAAAAATCGAATAACAGGTTATTGTGAATGGTGGAAATCTCAAGTAGTAGCAGTTTCATGCGCTCCCTCTCCCAAACAAGGGCGAGCGCTGCAATCGCTTTCGCTTTTGCTTTCGGATCTTGCAAGGAAGGCTGGTACTACCGCTGCCTAGGCGTCGACCCCTGAATTCTCAAACACCTCAAACCCTCTTTGCAGTTTCCGAATTTCTCATTTCTAACTTTTTTTTTCATTCTCCAACAACATCTTATTTATTCTCGGTTAGCTTTGTTTTAGTTTTTGTTGTTGTATTTGTGGGTTACAAAGATGTTGCTGTACAAGCCAAAGAAGAATCAGACCGCCGCCAACAAAGGCGGTAACAGGTTGTTGATCAGCATAACCGTGTTAGGGAGTGCCGGTCCGATCCGATTCGTGGTGAGTGAGGACGAGCTTGTCGCTGCGGTCATCGACACCGCCCTCAAATCCTACGCCCGTGAGGGTCGCCTTCCGGTTCTCGGATCCAATCTCAATGATTTCTTCCTCTACTGCCCAAATGCTGGACCTGAAGGTAATCCTTCTTTTCTTTTTTCTTTTTTTCCAAAACCCATCTCTGTTATTCATCGTTTTTCCAATTTATTATTGTTGTTTGTTTCCTAAGATCAAAATATCGAAAACCCATTTCAGTTTTTATTCAAATTTTATAGACAAGAACAGTTTTTTCTTTATTTATCAAAATTTGATTTCTGATATTCCCTGTTAATGGAATGGAATCGAATATTTTTATCAAAATTGGATGAATGTTATATTTTTATGCCATTGTTTGCAAGTTTCAACTTTTTGATAGGGAATCAACTTGGATTTTGGGTAATAAACTTGTTTCGTATATGAATATGATTGCAGCATTGAGTCCATGGGACACAATTGGATCGCAAGGAGTTCGGAATTTCTTGCTGTGCAAGAAGCCCCAGCCAGTGAAAATGGAAGGAGATGAGGAAAGATCGATGCAGCAAATTTCTAGCAAGGGGAATGGGAGTGGGAGTGGGAGTTGGAAGGCATGGATCAACAAGTCCCTCAATCTCAAGATTTATTCCCATTGATTAATTATCATGATTCCTCAACTACATCTAAATGGTGATGGAGGAAAGTATTTATGCTTCTCTTGTTTTTGTTAGTTTCATTTCTGATGATTTCAGTTTCCAAGAGGCATAAATTATGTATGAGCTTCGCTGCTGATAGACATCTGTTTGTTTTTGTTTTTGTTTTCGAAGTTGATGATTATGGTGTGTGTTGGAGAAGAACTTGCAATTGTTCCTCACAAATAAAATTTGAGGTTTTGGTTTGAAATAAAATTAGTGTTTCTTTATTTTTTTTTTTTTGGGTAAATGGGTTCATTGTTTCTGAGATGGTATATTAAAGTGGCCGCTGATTCTGGGAATATTTTTAGATTGAAATCGAGAAATTTGTATTAAACTTTGAAATGTCCGGGTCCTGCACAGATTATTAAGGTCAATTTATTAATTTAAAACAATCGAATTAGATTGTTGGTCAAAGGCCACATGGGATGCTTTCAAAATTTGCTTTCGAACGTGGCAAAATCAGAAGAGCCACCAGATAAGCCTAGATTTTACTTGGGGTAGTTTGCCTAAATTTCCTATGCTTATCAGTTATCTCGGTTGGTGGAAGGAAATTCTGCTTTAACTAAAGTTGAAGACAATAACCTTTAACTAAAGTTGAAGATAATAAAGGTTAAAGTATTATCTGAACGGAACGGATATACTAAGGATATATATATATATATATATATGTTGTGTTCAAAAATCAAAACAGACTTCCACAATATTAGGGTTCATGAACCTTAACATATAATACCCTAATGACATTTATTAATAAAGAAATTTTTTTATACCACTTTTAAGAAGTTTAAAAAGTTTAATAAGAATTATAAAAAATTGTTAAAAAAGTCAGTTAGATTATGTTTGATAACTGATTTTGTTTTTTATTTTTAAAAAATTGTTTTTGGAAATTAAAAAAAAACTATTTTCTTGTATTTTTGAAATAAAAAACAAGTTTGGTTAGTTGAAATTAAAAAAAAATTGTTTTTTTGAAAAAAAATAGAAAATACTAAAATATGTGGTTATTAAGATTTGAACTCTGATGCTAACTCATTAAATGAGACAAATTCATTAAATTAAATGCGTGTTTTCTTTGACTTATGAAATTAGAAAGAGTAATACACAAAATATTTTACAATATTTTTACAAACTACTAATGTGATTTTAGCATTTTTCAAATAGTTATTGTAAATAAAATGTGTTGGTAGTGATAGATTCATATTAGAATTAGTAAGAATTTGTCACATCAGCAGATTTAGCAGTTTGTAAAAATGTTGTAAAATAATTTGTGTTTGTAGCACTACTAAATTAGAAAATCCTTTTACATGTTTTCAATTTCTTTTACAAATTAAGTTTTGAGAATAGTTTTTATTTTCTGTCTATTTTGAATTGTCAAACAAGTTTTTTAGTTTCAAATTAAAAAAAAAAAAAAACAGAAAATAAGAAAAAAACAATAGTTATCAAACATAATCTTATTTTTTCATTTTCAATAAAAGATTTAAAAANGAAAGCTCTTGATGACTACGTATTATTAATTAAACACTTGTATTACAATGCACCCAACATAGGATTTATATACTAAAAAAATACTTGATTAACCCTAAGATAACCACAGACTAAACTAAGATTTATATGCTTGTTTTACAAGTGCATGGACCTATAACTGGTATGGGCTACTTGGGCTATAATTAGTCTAACAATATATATATATATATATATTTTAATTTTATTTAAATAAAAGTTAGAAAAATTCTTTAGTTAGTCTATATGGTTCTCAAGACTGCTTGACATTGTATCTTTATTTATTTTTTTTACCTAATTATATAATGTAATTAAGGGAAGCACTGAGCCATATAGTTTCTGTGTGGAAAGTTTTAAACTCTTTTAAGTATTAAAGGCACGCATTTTTGGTGAAAGTTTGAGATAATTGTAGGTAATATGGAGATGGCCAACTGGCAAAGCAGGTTATATCATACCCAAACCCATATGGCCATATGCCCATATCACTCTTTTGTTCTCATATGGAGTCATGCCAACAGCAGATATGTCATACCTGTAACGCCTTATTTGATCCGTCACAATAAAAGAAGCTTATTAACGATTTATTTTTAAAGTGTACCTTTGGGCAATGATGATTTATGATTAAAATTGCCATATTTTTCATGAGCATCTTTTAATTTCAATGCTTTCACATGCATGCATTAATCCTTTTACCATGATCTGGTTAGTGGTTAGTACACGTGGAGGAACGACTCAATGAAGACCAACACTTCTGCCTTAAGCAAGTAACCTTAAAAGCCTTTTTTTTTGTAGAAAATATTTTTAAGAAAAGTTAATGAATGCCTTATTTTTAGAAACCTTTTACTTGAAATGAAAAGGTAATTAATTTTTTAATAATTTTTATATTTTTATAAAAATAATATTGATTTTTTTAAAAAATAACCAATAAAAATCTAACTTTTATTTAAATAAAATTAAAATATATATATATATATATATTGTTAGACTAATTATAGCCCAAGTAGCCCATACCAGTTATAGGTCCATGCACTTGTAAAACAAGCATATAAATCTTAGTTTAGTCTGTGGTTATCTTAGGGTTAATCAAGTATTTTTTTAGTATATAAATCCTATGTTGGGTGCATTGTAATACAAGTGTTTAATTAATAATACGTAGTCATCAAGAGCTTTCTCACTATGGAAATAGGCAGTTAGGCCGAATAATGTAAACCTTTATGTGTGCACTCTCTTTCATGCTTCCACTCATAATTCAATTATCACACGCAATCACATAACAACTTTCACATATATAAAAATAAAAACCTAAAGAAATAACAATTGACAATATTATTGCCAAGAAATGTTTAAAAATAATATTAACTCTCAAAATAATGATTTGCACATATAATGTCACACACATTATTCTCAAAAAAAAGGTAAAAAAAGAAAAAAGAAAAAGAAGAAGAAGAAGAAGTGAATAAATCTATGGGGGAAGACTTGTTAATGATTCTCATCTTTATTATCATAAATTAATGTTTTTGTCCTAAAGGTGGACATAGGAAAGATTCTTTATATTTTCTTCTTTCGATTTGTCAAAAATGGTCTTCAAAATTTTTTGATTTTCCCTTCTTAATTCAGTGGTCCTTTTCAATGATGTTGGAATTTAGATTCAAACACATATGATGTGAGATTGTGGCATGAGCCGTGGCAATTATAGAGTGAGAGAAAAATCTAGCCATATATCCAAATATCTTTTTTGGGGCAGGAGGTCAGTCATTTTCCTTTGGAAAGGCAAAGGAACATTATTAAATTATTATCCACATATCTTCTATATAATGGTACAAACGTATTGTACGAACACAACAAGATGCATGATTTTTCTTACTCGCCGACCGTGCAATTATCTTCTTCTCCCATACTTGTTCCCTTCTCCTCCGGGCCTTGTTTTTATTTCCCGCTCTGGCTATATAGGGCCCATAATGTGAATTATTGTTTCCGACCTCCTTTCTCTTCACATGCTCTTCCCTCCGTTTTAATCTTTTAGGATGTGTTTGATAGAGTAGATTTTAGATAGAATGAAAAAAAAAAATGAGGAGCAAAAATTTTTTGGAGGATGTTTAGTTGAGAGGAAGAGAGGAAAAAATGATAGTTTACCCCACCTAGCCCACTAAAAAGTTCTCCCTACTAAGGGGAAAATATAATAGATGAATGATAAGAATGCCCATGTGCAAGTTGCACATGAGCTTCAGCAGGTGTTATTTTTTTTTTTTTAATTCCAGATTTAATAACTATTTGATTTTTGTTCTCATTCTTTTCTTCTTCTTTTTTCATTTCCTTTCCTAGGCTTCATTACCCTTGTTAAATGTTTCTTTTGTTCTCATTCCTTTTTTTTTTATTAGATGTGATTTTTTTTTTTTTTTTTTTNCTCTGCCCAAAGTAAAAAAAAAAAAAAAAAAGGAAAAACAATTTTGGGCCCCCTTGGCCCAAAGAAAAAAAGAGAACAAAAAATTTATTGGTTATAATATATATTTTAGAGCTGCACTTCTCTCTTCCAAAACCTTAGACCCCATCTCTTTTAATTAGTCTAGCCCAACTAACAACTATTAAACTCAAAAACTTAACAAAAACAAAACTTTAAATATTTTTTTAAAAAAAAATCCTAGTTAGCTCAAAATTAGTATACTAGTATCAGGTGTTCTAAATGTTAAATATTTAGTATTTAGAACACCAAATACCAAAAACACTACTATAAAAAGACATTTCAAATGCTATATTAAAGTAGCAAAAATAAGTTTTGGTTAGTGAAATTAATTTTTTTTTGCAATAGCTGATGCTATTAAGAAACAATATTATTTTAATTGTCCAAGACATTTCAAATGCTATATTAAAGTAGCAAAAGTAAGTTTTGGTTTGTGAAATTATTATTATTATTTTTTGCAACAGCTGATGCTCTTAAGTGTAGGGGCCTTTTTTGTATTATGCTTTGGGCTGGGCTGCCTCCTCCGGTGATGGACCCGAGTATTCTAAGTAGGAGAGTTGAGATTTGCCCAACTGCAACTCACTTTAGGCCGGCTTGTGCACAAACTTGGTCTCGTCTGCCAGGAGAGTACTTATGGCAGGTAGAGCTGTTTTTCAATAAGTCACAGCAAGCAGATACAATAACAAAAGAAAATAGGATATAATGGTCTTTCCTCGACGAAAAATAACCAAGTAATCTCTATTTTTTTTTTATGACAATCATAATAATGACAATGGCTTTACAAAAGAAGCGAAAAATTAAATGACAATATGAATTAATCAAAGGAATAATATTAAGTTAAGTTTGAGTCCGTAATGGCAAAGACCAAAGAGGAAGAACGCTTCCTCTCAATGAAACTAATCTCCTAGGAAAACATCCTACAGTGGGGATTAATAACTTTGAGGGAATCGGACTTAAATGATTAGTGCCCAAAGGAATCACTATTATTTTAATCGTCTTCAAGGGAGTGGGATTTTGAGGGGGAGAGAAGGAAATCGACCTATGGGTGCATGCCCATTATGTTTTCTCTTTGTTTTCTGTTTTCTCTCATATCTGTTCTTCCTCCTTTTCTTTTTCTTTTGTTTTCCTTTTACTTCGTGACACCTCTATTTTTTGATCCCCTTTACAGGGCACGGCAAGGGTCCTTTTATAGGGTCTGCCATGATCGGATTTTACCACTTTAGCCCCTTAACCGCCTTTGTCTGGTCTGGGTGTACTTGCCGACCACCCAAAGGCTCGTCTGTGTACCACTTACCCTTGCCAGAAAAAGGCAAGTTTGTGTTGTTTGTTAGTCCGTCGTGGCATCCTCTCCTGCCATGGCATAAATGCTTTTTCTCTCTCTCCATGACATGCACCCAACGGTTCCCCCCTCAATGTTGCCTCTTTTGGGTGGTTTATCATCCCAGCAGGATGTACCTCCCAAAAGGGCTTAGGCAGGAACCGCCAAATAGATCTTTTCCCCTTTCCCCACCACCAAACCATACTCCCTTACATCTTACCTCTGACTCATGGCCCCACCACGTCCCATATTGGCTGGGTACAGGCTGGTGATGCCTGGGCCTTGCACATGCCTTCTTGTTATGTATGTTCAAAATTTGCCTGCTGCTCATGCGTTTGCCGCGATCTAGAGCTTTGTTTGCACAGTCTGCCGCACTTCTTTGTTCTTTTATGTAGGCCGTTTGCATAATTCACTGTTCCCTCTAGGGACTGAGCTTCACTTGGTACTGAGCTTCTTATTTCTTTCAGCTTACTTCTTAATTATCCTGGCTTCCTACCACATTACTTGACATTTCTTGTCGCGACAATTTGCTCCTGCTGGGCCTCTTTTCAGGCCTGCCCATTCCATTCTTTCCTCCAGTGGCTTAATATGGCCACTAGTGTTCTTACTTATGGGCTCTAGTGTCCCTTACGTTTTTCGTTAGGCCTGCGGCCCATTTACTTCCTTTGGACTTCTTCGGCCCATTCACTAACTCTGCATTCCCATGGGCTTTTACTAACTTGATTGGGCTTCCCTGGCCCAATTTCTAACTATGGTGTCCCAAGGGAAGGGAACACCACCCAACTCTAGCTTAGGGGACCAAATACGTTGTCCTCGGCGTACATCAGCAATGAGAGTGTCTTTTCAGCTCTTAACAGATGAAACCTTTTTACCCCGTTGGTCCTTAGCCACTCTATGTTGTTTATTTCCTTTTGAAGGCTTTACCTCACCTTCCTTAAGAGCTGTATTAGGCATTTTCTTCTTCAACTCAGGGATTGGCTTTAGGCTGAGGTCAGAAGGGAGCTGAGGAGGGGGTGAAGGAAGATTAACAGCGGGCTGGGACTTGGTGCTTTCTTTGGGCACAGTTGCTTTGTTCCTTGTCTTCATAAGATCTTTTAAGCTCAAAGCCATCTCCTCTTCCTCTTTCGATAAGTCGTCTGGAAGGGAAGTTATTAAAACAGGAGCGTGGACGCTGGAATGCTTATCAGCTTCTTCCTCAGCGTCCGAAAAGGGAATTACCTGAACCTCCCTTGGTGCCTCTTCTACAAAACAAAAATTTTCAATCTGTTCATCTAGTGAAGAGGTCGAGGAAACAACTCCTTCCCCTGCTGCGGCTGCTTCAAGGGGAATCTGTTGAACTGGAGGGATGAGTAGTGGTACACCCTGTGGAACCGAATGTGTTACAGGGGGAAGATCAACCGAAGACAAAAAATTTGGCCAAGCTATGTCTATCCGGTTTATGCGATGGTCTCCCTGTCTTATTGCATTACCAATCGGTTGAAACATGTCCGAGAGAGGCTTGAAATCGAGAATGAGATGGGCGGCCCGAAGTTACCTGTCTTCACTTACAAAAATCTCTGATCTCAGTAGATAATTGAGCGCATCAACGTTAGTTAGGCTGAGCCGAGAAGATACATGTCTTTTATCTGTTAACACCATAACAGAACTAAGCATAATCAGAAACTTAAGGTAAAATATAAATACAAAGAGAAAAAAGACAATGCTAATGATGAAGATTCTAGATCTATTGCTAGGGAACCTAAGTCTAGGAAATCCCACCTGGCTCTCCTGGTTAGGTTGGGTAATGAAGACCGTTATGCCACGCTCCTGAGACGATCAAATAGTTGTCTTTCATCCACTTGTTAGACTTGGGAAGATAGGAGAAGAGCCTAACGATGTCAGATTGGGATTTAAGGTAAAATCCCACCTCCTTTTGTCTATGACACTCATACATATGGACTACATCAAGCTAGGTGAGCCCCAAACCTAAATGCCAATTCAAAGCATCAACTGCTCATAGGATCTTAAAAACGTTAAGTGCGCATTGTTCAGGAGTAAGCCTATGATTATGAAGGTAATCTCTTGTAATGGAACCCATAGGAAGAGTCATTCCCCCTTCTATAAAGGTTATGACAGGGATTATGACTTCCCCCACCTTTCGGTCTGTTGCTAGTCCTTCTGGGGGACAATACCGCAAGCTTACGTCCTGTGGTATGTGATACATTTCTTTAAATATCTCTATTTGGGTAGAACTATCCACTAAATACTTAAATCTACCCATTTCGAATAAGCAGAAAGAAGGAAACACTAAGAATGACAACTAGGAAATGATAATTTGAGGGCCGAGGAAGCTGGCCAAGGAGAGAATGAAGGGTTCGAAGAAGTTAGAACTTACACAAATTGGGTTGGGGAATGATCCTTAAATCCTTGGAAGGATTCTTGTGGATTTTTAAGAAATGAGATTGATGATTTGAAAAACTTGATGAGTTTGAATGCTTGAGTTTGCTGCAGAGTCTAAGAAATTGTGAAGTAAAGGAAAAATGATTTCCTTTGAGGCTTTATATAGCGACCAAAAAATGAGTGGGAGTTATCCCGCCTAAATCTTGAGGAAAAATGTCATTCGTTGGATCAATGGTTCACCGTTGGATGCCAAAGACATAGCGCTGCCTGGATCAATTAATAATGCTTCGTAAATACCGAAACGTCAACAACAATGATGAAGCGCCTAAATCTATGCTCCCGCACGTGTAAACTCAAGTATTTTTATATTTTTAGCCTTTATTTCTATGGCAGATCAAAATCCCATTTTTTCTCCTTGAATGTGAGGGAAAAATTAAAATTTTGGAGGGGCTATTATGGGGATAAAAGCCCAAATTCATATATTGGGCCTTGGGCCCTATTTGAGGATGTGTATACGTTCGAGAATGAGTAAATGATTGGGAAAGACCTTGGAGTAGAAAATTATGTAAGGAGGTGATAAAGGAATATAGTCCGAAGAGCGTATCCTTCTTGGATATGAGAAATATTGGTCAAGCAAATACCTGGATGGTTTGGGTGACCTTCCAGGAAGTTCTAACGATAAGGATGAATTTCAAGCACGTACAAAGATGATAAGAATAGAGAAATATCTAAGGGAAAAACTACTACCACCACATTAAATGCACTGTAGCAACTTTTCTGGCCGCATTTATGTGGAGAAGACTCTTGAACAGTGCAGCATCAGCTGCCACCACTCATGGAGAACTAAAAAAGATACTTGATGGGACATATACTCATGTAAATGCTTAGATGAAGAACAAGTGTACGATCAAGATAGACTGAAAGAAAACTATAAAAATGTAAAAGACCTTTCATGAGAAGGAGATCGAAAAAGAGAGGAAGAGAAGAAGAAGGAAAATTTACTGTAGTTTTAAGAATTGTATTAACCTTTCAAATAATAATTTATCTCCTCGGACATCAGTTTATTCAAGTTTCAAGTGTGTTTTTGTACTTGTTCATCTTTTAAAATCTAGATTAACTGTTGTTTAGTTCACAAACAGCCCAGTTCTTTCACCCATTCTCTACAAATTCATTGTATTGGGTTTATTGAGTTCACATTCCATATCTTTTGGGCTTAGACTACAAATCTTTACCCTACATTACTTTAAACTTTTCTCCTTTTAACAAATTGTAATAAGCTATATCGGAGCCTGTTAATAGGTCCTCTAATGGAATTTTTAATTAATTATTTTAAGAAAATTTTAATATTATTTTTATGAAAAATATAAAAAATTATTAAAAAAATTAATTACTTTTTTATTTCCATGTAAAAGGTTTCTAAAAATACCTTCTTAAGGCATTCATTAACTTTTCTTAAAGATATTTTCTAGAAAAAAAGGCTTTTAAGGTTACTTGCTTAAGGCAGAAGTCTCTTCATTGAGTCGTTCCTCCACGTGTACTAACCACTAATCAGATCATAGTAAAAGGATTAATGCATGCATGTGAAAGCATTGAAATTAAAAGATGCTCATGAAAAATATGGCAATTTTAATCATAAATCATCATTGCCCAAAGGTACACTTTAAAAAATAAATAGTTTTCTTTGTCGGATGACACTCATTTTGCTACGCGGAATTAGTAAGCTTCTTTTATTGTGACCGATCAAATAAGGCGTTACAGGTATGACATATCTGCTGTTGGCATGACTCCATATGAGAACAAAAGAGTGATACGGCCATATGGGTTTGGGGTGTGATATAACTTGCTTTGCCAGTTTGGCTTCATCTCCGTGTTACCTACAATTATCTCAAACTTTTCACCAAATAATGCGCGCCTCTAATACTTCAAAAAATTTAAACCTTTTCACACCATAAACTAGATGGCCTCAGTGCTTCCCCTTAATTACATTTATATAATTAGGTAACAAAAAATAAATAAAGATATAATGTCCAAGCAGTCTTGAGAACCATATATTCTAACTAAAGAATTTATTTAAATAAAATTAAAATATATATATTATTAGACTAATTATGGCCCAAGTAGACCATACTAATCAAGACAATAATTAAAGTATACTAATCAAAGGAGAAAAGGTAAGGGCTTAATTCATGGATTTACAAATCTTTCATAAGGAAAAAATGAAAGTTTCTTTCACATATATAAAAATAATAACCTAAAGAAATAATAATTGACAATATTATTTCCAAGAAATATTATTTCCAAGAAATGTTTATATTTTCTTCTTTCGATTTGTCAAAAATGGTCTTCAAAATTTTTTTGATTTTCCCTTCTTAATTCTGGTCCTTTTCAATGATGTTGGAATTTAGATTCAAACACATATGATGTGAGATTGTGGCATGAGCCGTGGCAATTATAGAGTGAGATAAAAATCCAGCCATATATCCAAATATCTTTTTTGGGGCAGGAGGTCAGCCATTTTCCTTTAGAAAGGCAAAGGAACTTTATTAAATTATTATCCACATATCTTCTATATAATGGTACAAACGTAGTGTACGAACACAACAAGATGCATGATGTTTCTTACTCGCCGACCGGGCAATTATCTTCTTCTCCCATATTTGTTGCCTTTTCCGGGCCTTGTTTTTATTTCCCGTTCTGGCTATATTGGGCCCATAATGTGAATTATTGATTCCGACCTCCTTTCTCTTCACATGCTCTTCCCTCCGTTTTAACCTTTTAGGATGTGCTTGATAGAGTAGATTTTAGATAAAATGAAAAAAAAAAACAAAAATGAGGAGAAAAGCCTTTTTGGAGGATGTTTAGTTGAGAGGGAGAGAGGAAAAAATGATAGTTTACCCCACCTGGCCCACTAATAAATTCTCTCTCCAAAATGGGGAGAAACCTTAGTAGGGGAAAATCTAATAGATGAATGATAAGAATGCCCATGTGCAAGTTGCACATGAGCTTCAGCAGGTGTTATTTTTATTTTTATTTTTTTTAATTCTAGATTTAATAACTATTTAATTTTTGTTCTCATTCTTTTCTTCTTCTTTTTTCATTTGCTTTCCTAGGCTTCATTACCCTTGTTAAATGTTTCTTTTGTTCTCATTCCTTTTTTTTTTTAGATGTGAATTTTTTGTTTTTTTTTATAGATATGATTTTTATCTTTTTAATAAATTTGGGTGATTGTTTTTTTTTTTTTTTGTTTGTTTTAATTGGACATATATTTTTTAACAATGTATATGAATAAATTTATACAAATCACTTTTTAACTCCCAACCAAACAAAAATAAATAGTTATAATCAATAACTAAACTACCTCTTCCTCAGGGACGGACCAAAGGGCCCAGAGAAAGAATAAAAAAAAAAAAAGGAAAACAATTTTGGGCCCCCTGGCCAAAGAAAAAAAGAGAAAAAAAAAATTTATTGGTTATAATATATATTTTAGAGCTCACTTTCTCTTTCAAAACCTTAGACCCTCTCTCTTTAATTAGTCTAGCCCAACTAAAACTATTAAAATAAAACTTAACAAAAACAAAACTTAAATTAAAAAAAATCTAGTTAGCCTCAAATTAGAATACTAGCATCAGTGTTCTAAATGATAAATATTTAGTATTAAGAACACCAAAACCATACTACTTACAAGACATTTCAAATGTTATATTAAAGTAGCAAAAGTAAGTTTTGGTTGTGATTTTTTTTTTTTTTGCAAAGCTAATGCTTTAAGAAAAATATTATTTTGTTTTTCTTAGTAGATGATTATATCTTAATCTATTAAGAAAAAATGATTTTGTGTATTTATCTTAGTTGATATTTTATTAGTACTATATAGATACCTATTTAAATTTATTTTTATTCTTGAAATCCTAAGTCCACCCTTGCTCCTCCTCCTTTCACGTGTCAGATCTATTAGTTGCTTCTTCTCCCCTTCTTTTTTGGGGCGTGATACAACACATAGGTTGTGGCTTTCTTTTGGGCGTGATACAGCATGGGTGCTTTCTTTTGTTTTTCTCTTCTTCTTCTTCTTCTTCTTCTTCTTCTTTTTCTTTTTCTTTTTTTTTTTTTTTTTTTTTTTTTTTTTTTTTTTTTTTTAACTAGACATGATTTTTTTTTTTGGCATAATTTTTGTTTTTTAATAAATTTGGGTGTTGCCTTTTTTTGTCACATTTTTTTTAATTAACCATCATTTTTAACAATGGCGTATAAATAAATTTATACAAACTCATTTTTCCTTCCCTCCACTTTTTCATCCTCAACTAAACACAAATGAGATAAACTAAAACCTCTTCTATCCTCTTACCTTTTTTTTTTTTTTTTTATCTATTCCCCATTTTCTATCCTCTAATTTTTCTACTCCAATCAAACAGACCCTTACGTAGTTTCCTTATATGTTGCCTAGTTGGGCAAAATTGGCAACCTTCTTAGCCGCAATAAAGGTTTGGCCTTGGCCAAAGTGGAAAAGTGAATTAAATGGACCCTTAAGTAGTTTCCTTATATGTCTCCTAGTTGGGCACAATTGGTGCCCTCCTTAACTGCAATAAAGGCAATGGCCAAAGTGGAAAAGTGAATCATGCCATCATAAGAATTATAAATCCTCACCATCTTCAAAAGAGTCAAGTGTGAAAATTCCTATTACTAAGAGCATCCTCAACAAGGTTGCTAAATTGACTATAAATTCAATTTAGCAACCACAGGCAAAATTGGCCTTTGCCCTTTTCGGGCAAATTATATAGTCTTATGCCCCCTTTCCTAAACTAATTAAAGAGATGTCTCTCTTTTGAAACTTGACTTAGTCAAAATCGAGTTAAACTCTATAGTGATGTTTTTAAGGACTTATAATGACATTTTTAAGGACTTATAGTGGCGTTTTTTAACTCGACTTCCATGAAATCGAGTTATAGGTAAAAAGATTGCCTATAACTCAATTTCATGGAGGTCAAGTTAAAAAACACCACTATAGGTCCTTAAAAACGTCACTATAGGTCCTTAAAAACGTCACTATAAGGCTCCAATTTTTTTTTTTTTTTAAACTCGATTTTGAGTAAATCAAGTTTCAAAAGATGGGCATTTCCCTAATTAATTTGGGAAGGGAGGGGGTATAAGGATATATAATTTGCCCGAAAAGGGCAAAGGGCAATTCTGTCCACCAATACCCTAAAAACAACTTCTACAACAAAGAAGGCAAAGTTAAAACAATTTAAGTTTGAGTTATAGTGAGCAGCTAGAAATAGCGGCTCATTGTACCTTAAAACTTAAAACAAAAAATAATTTTTTAATGTGGAGTGTTAAAAAAAAATAGTATTTTAATGTGTTGATGGTTGTGGTTGTTATTTGTTGTGTTGGATATATTATTTTATTGTATTGTTTATATTATTTTAATGTATTTAATGTTAAAATAAACCTTTTATGTTGAGTGTATTATAAAGTAGAGTGTTAAAATAAATAAAGTAGTGTTTTAAGTTGCTAAAAGCTATACTTTTTTAGCTTTCTTACTATGAATGCTCTCTCCACTTATTCTTAAAAACGCTAACCTAGGTATTGAAGTTTCCTGGTCGTGTTACATTAGCAACACCCTAGTTGTCTTGATGTACGACACAATTTACTATTTAATTATTGTAATTTATTATTTTTGGTATTTTTATGTACAAAACGTTATTTTAGGTTTAGGTGATTTATTTCCTTGTTTTTAAGTGCATTTAACACTTTTTAGGTCAAATTTGATTCCTAATATGGTTAGGTATCAATTAGGAGTTATTTTAGAATATATTTTTTTGTCTATCAAGTTTTATGGAGCCCTTAAATAGTCCCCTAAGTCTGTAAACGTTTTTCAGATATTATGGAATAAAAATCAGAAAAGGTGAGGCTTTGCTCTTCTTTGGTTCTTCAAGAACTGTGAACTTATCAGGGATTCTTCCTTGTCGCATTCAAACTTTATACCTTTGGTTCGTGATTCAATTATAATCATTGGGTCAAGGTGTTATACTTATACCTTGGGTTCGTGTTTCGATTATAAACGTTGGGTCAAGGTTTCTATCAAAAATCTGAATTTTAGTTTTCTGGGGCAAGTATTTCAATATTTTTGTTGGGTCTCAAAGCGTGTCGATTGAGGTTCACATCATGTCTTGCCTATTTTTGGTGCTTAAAGGTTCAAGTCTTCATCACCAGGGTTGTCATGCAATTTCAACTCATCATCATATGTAATAATTACAATATGCATATGTATAAGTATTATTTAGTAATGAGAAAAAAATGATCATTAATAGGGCTGTCCATAGACATGGGCAAACTGATCCACACGATGAATCTGAATCGAAAATTGATCAATTCAATGACTATGATGGTTGACGACAAGTTTTCTTTCGACCAACAATATTACCAAATTCATGAGGGTTATCACCAAATACAACATAGATCTACTAGATCTAACAAGATCTCCACAAGATCTGGCGAAATCTTTATCGAATCTAGCAATATTTTCACTGAACTAGTGAGATCTCCTCAAAATCCGCAAAGATTTGAACATCTCAACATCTTCCTGTCATTAGCCAATGTTGATCGAATATGACCACCACTAGTGAAAAACTTAATCCATCCAACTGCCATTCCTTAATGATTGACTATGGGTTTTGCTCTCCTCCACCCAATATGATCAAGTCAAGCACAAATCCGACTCGATCCCTGGACACCTTTAATCATTACTATTTAATAGCAATTAGAATTTCCTAACCCTAATGGATTCTTCTTTCTTTTTTCCTTTTTTATTTTTTGCCATCTTTTGTGAACCATTTCCAGGAAATTATTATCTGTAATTTTCTGATATACATGAGACGGTAAGACTATACAGACTCAAAAGATTAATAGGATATTCTAAGATTCTTGAACACATGTTCTAAGATTCATGACATGTGCGAAACGAGAGGGGTGTGAGAGGTGAGATACTAGTCAATTTATGTGAAAACTAACAGACACTACAGAGATAAGGCATCATACGCCCACACATGTAGACTTTCTCACTTTCTAGAGTAAATCCCACTTGGGCATCGGATTCGGAGATGCCACTATTCCTTTGCTCAAAATAAATTTTATCCAAAAACTGTGAAAATTGCTCTCACGAGTAGCCATGTTGTAAATTACGAAAGGGTAGAAACGTTTAAATATCATCTCAACAAAAGATTATTAGCATGTCAAAGATCATCCCAAAAAATTCTCTCTTCAAAGAATAATTAAAGAAATCAAAACATTTTTATATTTAACTTTTTAAAATTATACATAAATTTTAGAGAAACAAAAATTTAGAAAGAGAATTTCAATAAGGTTAACTAATAAATCATTTTAGTGGGTTCCAGTTAGGGGTGTCAAATGAGCGGGTTTGGGTGGGTTTGGGGTGGGCATAATTGAGTTGGGTATATAAAACTCATTTACCCAATTAAAACCCATTTAACTAATTGCTTTTAACCCAAACCCGACCCAACCCAATTATTATGGGTAAACCCCAACCCACCCAATTACCCAATTATCAAAATTACCAAAATGCCATTAAACTAAAAAAACTTTCACTTCTGCTCTTTCTTTCTCTCTCTCTGTTTGATTTCCCCCTCTAACTTTCCCGAGTAAATCCCTCTCTAACTTTCCCGAGAAAATCCAACCTGCATTGACTGAGCTGGACTTCGCGAACTCATCGGAATGGCTGGTGGAGCTAGTGGTGTAGCCATTGAAACCCTGGTCCACCACGTTTCTGTTCGATGCGTAGTTGTTGAATTTGTCCTTGTGACCAGTAGAGTCTTGGCTGTATCAGCGGAACGAGTCCATTGGCAAGTTCCGGTTGCTAGAGTAGGTCTTGAATGAGTCGGCTCTGCCGAGCCGGTCGGTGCCGTAGTTGGTGAAGTTCTGGTCCACGTACCCATCAAAGTTCAAGTCTTTGTAGTGCTTCTTGAGACTTGGCGCTAAATCGAGGAAGCAGAGGAGGTTCGCTGAGGAGTAGAAGGCCGGGAGGTGAGTCAAGAGTGAGTTCAGGGTGGCGAGTTTGGAGAAACTCACTGAGTCGACGGTGCTCAATAGGGACGCAACTCAGGTCGGACTTGGTGTTTTGGATCTTTTTGTTCCATTTGACACCCCTATCTGTGAGAGCTAGAGAGAGAGAAGTGTTTGGAGGCTGAGAAAGTGAAGGAAAATGAAATCCCTGAAACTGAAACGTCTGAGGTTTTTTTTTTTTTTTTTTTTTTTTTTAATGGGAAGCTAGGTTGGAAGCTAAGTTGAATTTGAGGATATTGTTTTTGGGTTAAATGGGGCTCAATGGGTTTTAAGTTAAAACTCAATAATTATTGGGTTTAATTGGGTTGATACCCATTTAATCCAACTAATAATTGGGTGGGTTTGGGTTCAATTAGAGTGAGTGGGTTTGGGCTTAATTTGCCACCCTAGTTCCAGTTGGCTCAATGGATAAAGTTTCTGATAGTTGAATAAGAGATATGGGGTTTAATCCCCGCCTGCACCAAAAACTGATTAGTGTTTTGGTTTGATGATAAAGAGCTATTATTAGAAGCAAATATCATAAGTTGAAACTCTCTCAAAAAAAAAAAAAAAATCCTTTTAATGTGGTGATGGAAATTCAAAAATGAAATTCCACAATTTATTAGTTCCATGAATACTGTGATGAACTGAAAAACGTAAAATTTCTGATTTATCTTGTGGTCCAAATCTTGGTGCATATTGAAAAGGAAAACGCAACTTTGAGATGGGCATCAATAATCAATGGGCTCAGGTGACTCTTGTCCAATCACAACGTGAAGTTTTGTCTTTTCCATGATTGATTGATTTCAGCCCGGCCCGTTTTCAATTCCACAACGACTGGGCTAGCCTGGATGGTTAAGTATCAGATGAGTAAATTAGTGTCCGTGGGTTAAGCTATTTGAAAACCTGCGTTATCATAAGCAACGATTATATTCGTTGTGTTCTGATTTTGAACACTATTTCTATAAAACCGTAATTAAAGCGTTTGGTCAAACAATGAAAACATTTTTTTTATTTTATATAAAATAAAAATTCTACTCTAACATAATTTAAGTGTATATGTGTATGAAACTCTCTTCTGGAGACTTGAAGTCTAGCTCCTGCCTTCCACACCCCACAAACACTTATATTAATGGAGTGACCATCGCACCAAAAGTGTGCGGTGGTCAAACAATGAAAACATTAAAAAAGTATTGTTGTAGCAAAAAATTGCATTGCAATTTTATTAAAAAGCACCCATGAGTTGTAATTTGCAAACATAAAATATATATTTTTCCCAATTTTTAGAACGCAATTTTCTTTAAAACATAAAACCTAGCAATCTTTTTTCTTTTTCGTTTAAAATCACACTTTTTGTCTACAAAATAAAAATGGCAAACAAACCCTTAATGTCTTGTCCCGTAAGCTAAAGCACTTGCTGTTTATTAGACATCAATAAAAATCCAACCCAATTAAAACACTAATATTTCACAAGTTATTACTTATTAGGTAATTGGTTGTCAATAATTATTCGCCATACTCACAACTTTTATTTTTTGGGACAAGTAGAATATCAGCACCACGTGTTGCATAAGTAACACACCCTTCCCAAAACAAACAAAGAAAAAGGGTAGAGGAGAAAATAATAATTTAATTTTAATATTTTCACCACATTAACTACACCCACTTGTCGTAGCTTTTTTCAAATCTCCCAAAACAATGAAATATGATTTTGCCTTCCAATCTTTAGCTTTTTATATTGATGCAAATGTGGTATATCGGAAGAAAACCATCTTATTTTCATGTCAAATGAAATGTGATTTTTTTCCCCCTTTTTTGCATCGAAAAAGGCTTTTGAGTATTGATTTGGGTTGCACATCATGCCTGCTATGTCATAGATCAATATTTTATAAGACCCAAAGAAGAGTGATTCCTTGCAGTAGAATTGGGTTAAGATTGTAATCATATACGATCCCCATGATCCAATTCGAGATCCTATCTCGATTCCACCTATTAACGATTTTGCTATGATGCGGGTCAATAGTTTTCCTCGAGTTATCAGTCATTTTGTAATAGGATGGTCATTTCTCATGCAATACTAAAAATTTTGGATTGTCAATTTTTTGTTATGATATAGATTGATAGTTGTCTATATATTGTCTCATTTTGTGATAGAATGATCGTTTATGGTGCAATACTAAAAGTTTTGAGTTGTCAGATACAAAAAGACTAATTTGAATACAGTCACACTTAAACCCCCTATATTTTCTCATGTTAGAATCTATGGCTCTTAGAGAGTATGAAAAATGTCCCAAATGTGTATAGTCCCCATTTTTCATAATTGGAAAATTACAATGATCAATCTCTCGGGGATAGCCCAAAATATTGAATTATAGACCTACACGAAACCTAAAATTCACATGACCAATCCCATAAGATTATAAATAGTTTTTTTAATAGTTATAACCACCATCCTTATAAATTCAGGCAGGGTTCACTTCAATCTCGAACAATAAAGGACGGATTGTGACTAAACTTTCGAGGTGACAAGACAATAAAAAAAAAAAGTTCTAGAATACGACTTTTTGACTAAATTTCTTTGGGAAAAAAAAAAAGCAAAAGACTTTCTTACTAAACAATGAGCTATTTTGCTTTCTTTGCATGACTATGGTCTGGTCCACAAGCATCAAATAGGGCATAAACTAATAATACCATGTATTGGGGCTTTATTATTTTGCTTTCACTGCATCACTGTGGTCTGGTCCACGAGCATCAGAAAGGGCATATACTATAACACGTCTTAGCCCACGAAGCACTGCAGAAAGTTAGCCCATTGAAATCTTGGCCATCCGACTGACAAATGGATAGAGATCGAAAACCTTTTGAATGGGCTGTTGCTTTCAACGGAGTTGTCTATTTATCTCAAAATCAAAATTGGAATCAAGAACTCAATCATTTTATAGTCTGTAGCCTGTTTTCTCTGAGTAAACAATGGGTGATCCAAAAATAGTTGTCCAACATTAAACCTATCCCGACCCAGAAAAAAAAAAAAAAAAAAAAAAAAAACGAGGTTCCTATTTGTAATGGGTATGGTGTAGAATAAGTTTTGATACCAGTTTTATAAAAAAATAAAAAAAATTATCAAAAAAATCATATAACTTTTTATTTACCCATAAAAAGTTTTAAAATATTTTCTAAAGTAATTCCCTTAGGATATTCGTTGACTTTTCTCAGTTTATTACCAAAATCTATATATATATATACACACACACATACAATAAAGACCAAGCACGTCTTAGGGTTCTCTAACACTAGTATACTTGATAAAATTGGGCCTAGAATACATTAATTCACCCTTATTGGGTTATAGATTGATTTCAGTTAATTAATTTAATTATTTAAGTTGATTAATTAGGTCAAATTACATGCAATATTGTGGAGACACCAACAAATCACAACTCTAATCTATAGTGCAACGAAAATAAATTTGACATAGTGATTTATTGACTAATGGGAAAACTCTTTCACAAGGCAAAAACTTCATCGGGTGATTTTTAGGTCACCACTCCTAAGAATTCATTATTCAAAATCAAGTGATTAGAAGTATAAGGAATCTTACCCTCTTGGCCTATCCCAAAATACCTACCTATAGTAAAATTCTCATGCCAATCTCCAATTGGACTTGATTTTGTAGAGACTCTTTCCCTTTACACGGATTCTAGTACATGACTAGCTCTCAACAACTTGAAACTTGTTGTTAGATACAAAGTCCTTCACTACACACTTGTAGATGAGAAAGCAACTTGGTCATAAACCCTAAGGCTCATAAGAATGCAATAGTGTAAAGTTGTGATTTACAACTATTTTGTGTTGGCTTTAATTCCGTGTCACATCTGATTGTAATTTTGTTCAATCTTATGTACCCTGTATTTTATATGTTATTTCATTGTATGGGTTGTGTGTGAGAGAGAGTGTGAAGACTCAAGACAACATTAAAGATCAAATGAGTTTTCGTGGATAGCTTACGAGAAGACTTCCCGCGAAGTGAAGTCATGTGCAAAGCACATGATTGGAATGCAAAGAGTCATGACAGTTGGTTTTCACGAGTATTTCGTGGGTAAGGCGTTCCTGCAAGATACCCACAAAATATTCTATTTTGCTATTTTGGCATATTTGCAATATTATGTCTTCACTCACATTATATATACCATCATTACCCATATATTGAGAGGAGTGCTTTTCAGAGAGAAAACTCTAGCCATAACCTTTGAGAGTTATAGATTTTCATACCGACAATCCTCTACACAATCTTTTGTAGTTTTCCTCAACTCCTACCTCTCCATAGCCAAATCCTTGAGAGTTTGATAACTCAAACACTTACCACACCCATTTTGAGTGTAAATTGAGGTTTTGGTGCTGCTGGGAAGTATTGGAAGAAGCCATTTGTTTGGTGGATGCAATTGGGCTGAATTGCGTGATCCGGAGAGCTAGAAAAGACAAGATTTCGTCAAATCAATTGGTAGTAGGAGCTTGGAGGGCTTAAGTACATGGGGTAGAGTAGACTTGGAGGATCTTTTGCTATTCGTGTACTCCAACTTATTCTCTGGTGGATCAATTTACTGCTTGGAGGGCGACGAAGAAGTTTTTCGTCGAGTTCTTCAATTTCCTCTTCGATAACACATCGCCGTGTTATCTTGTGTTTGCATCCTTCTTCCCTACTCTTTTAACTTTCATTTTATTGTTGATATTTGATGAACATGGCTTAAAATAGTTATATTGTTTGATTGCTTGCATTTACTCTATTTCGCACTTAGTTTAAATTAAAGTAAAATCAACAAAGCCGTAATTTTTAATTTAGGGGTCTACGCAGCTCTTGTGCTTTCATACAAATTTGAGCTTTCAAGTAGCTTCACAAAAAGTATATAGATTCTCTATATGAGTCTCTATGTGTGATCACGGTTATAAAATAATACTTTTATATCATTTAGTATGTTAAAGAATAAAACCCTAGAATAGCCAAGTCATTATGGGCCAAAAATTAGATCTGAAAATTCTGGATCTACGAAGCTCGATAGATCAAGAGGTATTGAGCCTCATTCATATTCTCAATAGATGCTTCTATCAAGCTAGGTGTCGGGCCACTAATTTTCAACTTTTTCACACTTGATTCTTTGCGCAACCTTCATGTCTTTAGTAGTACCACTTGTAAAGTTTATCAACATACTTTGTGATATTCTTGTATCTACTTAAAACTACCCAAATATAAGTAAACTGTATTTTGTCAAAGGATATGACAACTACATAAAAATATGACCCTAACAACCCCGACCAGAAACAAAAATATGGATGTGTAGAAATTTTTAGACCCATGAAAAAATAAGTAAACTGGTATCGATCCATCAAAACCTCAAGTTGGGTCAACCTGCAATCACATGAGCTGATTCATCTTCTCAAAAATGGAATTTTTTTTTTTTTCACATTAAAGCTCTCTTTTTCGGCCTTCTGAAATATATTTCACATTTTTACCTCTTGCTCTTTTCTTTTTTCTTTTTTTCCCTTTCTTTTATGAGTCATTTTCTTTATCACTTCAATTCTTTCTTATCAAAGTAGAGGTTTAAAGTTTCAATTTAGTGTCCCTTTAATTGTGTAAACTTAAAAATTTATGTATTATTTAACTCTTTCTTTTGTGTTGACTAATTTACTCCATACACCCAAAAGGATTTACATTCTTGAAATGAAAGAAAAACATTTTTAATTAATATTTAACCCAATAGCTTGAAGAGATCATTACAGTCTCTCTTAAATTTTTTCAGTACCCGTAAGAATTAAGGGGTTTTTTTTTTCTTTGGTTTTCTGATAGAACAATCTAGAATGTTTAAATTGTTATTATTATTATTCATTCTTTATGAAACAATCTAGAATGTTGAACAATAATATGAACGGAACATTTTAGACCGAAACCAACTATCAAAGTAGAATAATGATTGCTTCTTTGACAGAATGGACTTATGATGGACCCAACTTTTTGAAATTGTCCATGTTAACTTGTAAGCTATCTGTTAACATCTCAACCATATATCCTCATTCTTCTTTCTTCTTAAGTGAGCCGTAACAATCGAATGATTGACGTGTTTCGCGATGTCAAGTTTTTAGAAGCCAATAGCCTTATGTATTACACAAACAAATATTTTATTTTCTGTGTATTACACTAATAATTGTTACTCTCTCTCTTTTTTTTTTAATACAAAATAATTTTTTATTTTAGTCTAATTTAAGTGTATATATGTGTGAAATTCTTTTGGAGACTTGAACCCCTGCTTTTACCTCCCACACCCTACAAACACTTATACTTGTGAAATAACCATTACACCAAGAATGTGTGGTGATATCGTTACCCGATTGTTGCATGCTTGGAAAGTTGGACTTATGATGATCCCGCCTTCAAGCAAACAAATTCTCAAAAAAAAAAAAAAAAAACTTTCGAAACAAGCCTTGTAAAATATCAAAAATGTTTCATTGTTATCTTAGTTGTTTTATTTATTTTTCATAATTGGTTGGATACAGGCTTACTATTGCATAGGTTTTTTTTTTTTTTTTAATCAAATTTTAAAAAGGCATAGTTAATAATTAGCCAGATGTATTAATTTAGTATTTAGGTAGGGTTCAATCTCCGCCTATACCAAAAATTGATTAGTGTCTTAGTCTAGTGATAAAGAGTTATCATCAGAAGCGGACGCCATAAGTTGAAACTCTCTTAAAAAAAAAAAAAAAACTTTAGTATTTAGGTAACCAGGACCATCTTCTCAAAAAAAAAAAATAACCCGAACCTATTTTAATTACAAATTAATTTAATTCTACAATATTTCCAAAATCACCAATAAAGATTTGATCTTGATGATGTTAATTAATCCATATTTCAATTAAATTTTCACTCATGGTTCCCATAACATTCAATCATTAAAAAAAAAAATATATATATATATATATAACAAATTATTTAATTATAACAAATTTTTTTTGGTGGATTAATTGTTGCATTAACTAGGGACCAGAATAGGGTTTACGTTCTGAATTGCAAAAGGTCCCATGAATGAAGGATATAGTCCTTTAATTACAAACCCAAGCTAGTTGATGAACCTGCTTGTTTGCCACAACAGACTCAATGGCATGTTAGGTACTGATATAAATGGAGGTGACCATGTAATTGGCCTAATCTCATAAATTACCATAACCTTATCTCAACTCCCATCTACCAAATCGACCGATAGTCAAGTAAATGTAATGGTACCAGCCGCACTTAATTTAGGCGGATTCGTACCCAAAGAGTTACTAGTTTAGACTGTCGGGACAACATATTTAGTAAATAATATAAGTAATGGTTGATTCTAAAAATTAGATAAATAAATGTAATAATCCTTAATAATATGCCCCTAAGGTCCCATATAAATAAAATCCCACAGTATGAATATTTAGGGGGTATTTGGTACATGTTTTCAAACAACAATTTTCAGTTTTTAATAAATATTACATGTATTTGCATACATTTTTTCACTCACACATATTTCCACATATGTTTTCAAACACTAATTTTTAATTTTTAAGTATATGTACCAAACAGCCTCTTAAAATTTTAATTTATTTCCAAAAAAGAAGATTATTCACTGATTAAGACACAAAAACACAAAGACCAGTCAGATGTCCGTCAAATTTTGATGCTGTACGTACCATCAACTAGACAACTACTGCATTAAAATGAGCAACCAATTACCCATTTGATATCATCTCATATATTTTTCCGAGTAATGAATAGAACGTGAGCAAATTGTACATGGAGGAGTATTAGGGTCTAGGGTCAAAGGTTATGCGCAGTATTAAGACTGTACGTCATATTCAAGTGCCCGACATGCAAAACTGTTTCAACCTCACGAGTGATTCAGACCCATTAACACTGACTGCTGCATCTAAATTCCTTAGAATGTTTGAAAACACAAATAATTGCTGTTGAAAAATACGCAGCGCCCTCTTTTATTATAGTTTTCTATAGCAAAAAAGTAGCCATTTCAATTTGACTCTATCTCCATTTGGTGAATATAACAGACATCTCTTAGGTCGGAGAACGTATGTAAATATAAAAAATTTCACAATTGCTGATGTGATAGATTGTTAATAAATAGGTTTAAAAAAAAAAGTAATGCCGTCAATGGTACATAGTACCAAATAAAAACCTGTAATAACTTGTCAACCAAATTATTGTTAGAAATGTGGTGAAAGTTTTTGTGTCTTGTAATCAACGCTATCATTTATCAACAATTTAAGTTGGACTTGGCTTCTTTAGGCTCATAAAGATACAACGACTTGGTATCCCATAAAATGATAAAATAAATTAGAAGCTGAATATATTAACTAATTAAACCACTTTCTTTTTCTCAGCCCCAATTTTTCTAAAGATGATTACAGAATTATGGGAAGTNTTTTTCTTTATTAATAAATTATAGAAGTAAGAGTTTTAGTTAGCTCAATTGATAAAGTTTCTTATTGTTAAATAAGATATTTAGGGTTTGAACCTATTTTCACCAAAAATTGATTGATATCTATAAAGTTATAGATACTCATTTATCATGAATTCATAATCTCACTCTTCACCATAATATCACAAGAAAAAGAGTTACTCTCCGTTTCAAAATTGTTAGTCATTTATTTCATTTTGGAATTACCCAAAATGTATCATCTTTGTATATCTATAGATAAAAATTTTAATTTATCATTCGCTTTATTTAAAAAGTCAATAACCATCTTCACTAGAGTTTAAGTTAAGGAGTGTAATTTTTGAAACTTGTATATTTTGAAAAAGGTTTGGCTGAAAACATACTTGAAACCTTAGACTCTAACCATTAATAAGAAGTTGACATGTGTACCATCATGTGCAATACATCAAATAATGTTCACTTAAAAAGTTAGAATTTCTAAATACAACTAATAGTATGGGACAGATGGAATACTATTTGAGATTGAATTAATTGGAAATGATTTTAGTAATCTCTCTTTCTCTGTCTATCAAACAATTGAAATAATTGTGTTTGTCGATACTCGTAAGAACTTCAATTGAAGAAAAAACAAAGAGGTATAATTTATAAACATTCCTAGAGGCTATTGCTATTGCTATTGCTACTGGGGACCTCTCTGTAGCTGGTTCGTCTATTGCACTTTGTCTCTGAGGCCAAAAAACTTGTACAGTTAATAAAAACAAAACTTTCTTTCCTACCAATGTAGCATGCGTATGTGCTTATAGTGAAAGTATAACCCACTAATTTAACAATCTTCCTTAAAGAATTAAATTTAGCTAATCATTTTAATGAAAAGCCATTTGATAAACGATAAAAAAATAATAATAATAAATAAATAAATAAAACACACACACACACACACAGTTCCTTTCGTTTTTTTGAAAGGTTGATGTGTTAAATGTTTGAATATTATCATATCTAGCATAAAGGAGCCCAATTGCCCCCACCTATCTTTCAGAAAACACTTTGAAAGACAACCCCCTAAAAGAACAAATAATTTATTTATTTTTTGAATAAAAATAAAAACCAAACTACAGTGGGTACACTGGCAACTAAAAATGTACGAGAGCCATTCTTATGGCCCAAAATAAAATGTATAAGATGGCATGGCCAGATAGATCACCTTGGAAGAAATCCCAAAGAGATATCCGTATTTTGTCAACTCTATGGGGTGCATTAATTAATGATTCATAGACCGGTAAATGAGAGAAAAGCCCCATGGCATTTTACTTTGCAATTATTGGACCATCTCACATTATTTGCACTACAAATATATAATAAGTAATAATAGAAGTATATGATATTTTGGACTACAGGCACTTTACTGGTAATATGTTAACGTACAACAAGGACATAAAAAATTATTTAATAGCCACTTGTATGAGATTGGAGTATGATATCTTTTATTTGACGGACCCCACTTCACTAATCTTTGGAAATCACATCACACCCCATTTCAAAGCTCAAACCCCACATACCATTTACATTATTCAACACCTTTATACTGTTTTCATGCCCAAAGATAGAGAAATGATTATAAGAGAAATTAGCCATAAATCAATTGAAAAAAAAAAAAAACATGGGAAGAAAAGAGGAAAAACTCACCTTGAGTTGCTACTGGTAAAACAATGAGAGAGGAAAGAGTGATTGGAAATCTTAAAGTTATTTAATACCATGTGGCAACTGAAGCATCTGAAGAATTCAAAGAGTCAGGAGAAAAGGGATGTCATATTATTTATTATCATTTATTGATCCTTATCATTTACGTAAGCTATTAAAGATGGGCTTGGGTTATTTCCTATGAATGGTGTTTGAGTAGTAGAGAAGAATGGGATGAAGAAGTTAACGTGAAAGGCTAAACGTAATATTAGAGTGCCACATGGCAGGACCTCATGTTTTCTCACATGAGGTCTTTAGTTATATATATATATATATATATTGATTGATGATTGATGATTTCCCACTCGTTTTCGCTCTCTCTCTCTCTCTCTCTCTCTGAGTTAGAATTTAAAGAGGAAGTATCAAGTAGATCAAACTGGCCGGTAAGCTCTCTTCCTCAGATCTTAGCAATCTTATCTCTCTGAATTTTATCTCTTTATCTTTGTAGTATTCAATTTAATGTAAAGCTGGCCGAGTCGTTGAATTGTGCTACTTAGATGAGTTTTTCTTTGATTTTCCTATATTTTCTTGGCAACCAAATGATCTTTTATGCTATCCGCATTGGTCCGTCCGCAATTTTTGAGTTTCGTTATATTTTTTTGAACCACACCAAGTATTGTTTTTACTTTTTAGTATTAACTAGTCGCAAACCAGCGCGTTGCGTGTGATAATTATTTTTATGATAGTTTTATTAATTTTTTTTTTTTACAATTTAAACTAATCTAATAATAAGTAATGTATTTCGTAATTATATTTTTATTTATATAGGAACAATCATAATTATAATATAGGAACTATCCAAAACACCAAAAAAATGTAAACTAAAAAAAATTAATAAAACTTAATAATGATCAATTGAACCAATATTATGATAAAATTTTGTTTTTGATAATCTATTAAGATTATTTTCTTTGTAGAAATTACAATTTCGGCCACCCAAAACATATTATCAAAAAAACAATTATTAGCAAAATCTAAGAATTAAATTTCTATACATGCATTGTTATAAAATAATAATAATTAAAATAAAATTGTAAAAGTTAAAATTTGTCACCTATCCGATTATTTTCGTTTGGCTAACCTTTGCTTTTCTTTAAATGAATGGTGTAGGGTTAGGATTTGTGGCCCAAGCCCAGAACAATGAATTTGTTGAGAATGGGTGAAAGAGCTAGATTGACTATGGAATTGACAACAGTTAATCACAACCTACAAGTATAAACCAACATGAAGTTACACATAAAAAATGGAATGAATTGGTATTCGAAGAGGCATATCATTGATTATATAGCAGTTACAATTCTTAGAACTACAGTAAAGTTTTCTTTTCTTCCCTCTTGCTATTTTTTTTTTTGTCCTCCTTTTTTCAGGAGCCTCCTTTCTTTATATATCCTCCTTTCCCATCATCTCCATCGTCCACTTGTACCTCATCTATGAGCCTACTTGAGTATATGTCACGTCAAGCATCTCCTTTAGCTCTGTGTGAGTGGCGGTAGGTGAGGTTACACTGTTCAGGGGTCTTCTTCACATAAATGCGGTTAGAAAAGTTGCTGCAGAGCCTTAAATACGGTGGTAGTAGCTTTTCCTTTAGATATTTTTTCATTCTTATCGTCTCCAAGTATACTCAGAACTTATCTTGATCAGGAGGAGTCCTCGGAAGATCATTCTGACATTTTATACGTTCAATTGATCCGTACTATTCGCGTCAGAGGAATAAAATCTCTTCGGACAGAAGGCGACCTCTTCGGATTGTAATCATTTTTCTTTTTGGGGATCCCTCTTCCAGATGGGCCTTGCCCTTACCTTTCCTTCTCTTCGGACGCACAGTAATCCTCACATGGGGCTCTAGGCCCACTACGTTAGACTGGGCCTTTTCCCCCCACAAATGGCATTATAGAGTATTTCTAATACAACTATTGTACTTTGTCTATCACAAATGATTAGAAAATAAACAAAAATTCATAAAGTCTCATAGTTCAATGTCTAAATTGAGTACTATAAAAAATCATGATATGTAACATAATAAATACCCAATTATCCAAATTATTATATTTTTATATGCTATATTTAATTCTTTACAATGCAATAAGATAACATTTAACAATCAAAGGGAATAAAAAATAAAATAAAAAACAACAACAAAAATTTAAAAAACAAAACTAAATTGCATTAACCCACAATAGAGTTTTAAAGAATAACAAAAATTATCAACCTAAAGTAGAGATGCAAGAAAAGTAAAAAAAATCCACCAAAAAATTTAGAGAGAGAGAGAGAGAGAGAGAGAGAGAGAGAGAGAGAGAACCATTTTTTTTGTGAGGGAAAATTATGCATAGAATAGAAGAGATAGTAACAAATTTATAGTAAAAGTGTGTGAATAAGAAGAGACAAAAATAAAGGAAGATGAAGGGAAATAGGAAAAATGATATTAATGTAGAGGGTAGTGGGGAGATGAAAAGGTAAGGGAGGGAGAAAGATTGAAGAAGTAGTGGGGAGATGAAATGGTAACGGAGAGAGAAATGTTAGAAAATTGTAAATATTTAAAAAATAAATGTTAAAAACAATTATAGGAAAATTGGAAAGAAAAAAAACAAAAACCCTAAAGCTTGAAAGGCTTCAACGTTGTTGTGTGTTTTTTTGTTTTGTTTTTTTGTTTTTTTTTAAAGCAGAAAAGGCTCACACAAAACCCTAAAACTGAACTGAAAAGGCTTTGTGTTGGTCTTGATAGTGGAACTAAATAAATAAGAGGTGGGCTGGATTAATTATACAGGGTGATAGTGGAAGTAAATAAATAAGTAGTGGACTGGATTTATTATAGGGTGATAGTGGAAGTAAATAAATAAGTAGTAGGTTGCATTTGGGTTGAAAATTGTAAAAACCATTTTAAAATTGTAGGAAAAATTATATTTAAAAAAAATAACGTGGCAGCTGATGTGGCGCAACGTTAGAGCAGCAGCATTAAACGCTACGCTTCAGCTTTTAGTAATACTAGTTGCAGACCCGCGCGTTGCGCGTGATTATTTTTTATGATGATCTCATTATTATTATTATTTTGTAATTTGAACTAATTTAATGAAAAGTAATGCATTTCATAATCATATTTATCACAAAATAATTTTTTATTATTGTAGAATTGTTTTATTTAAAATTTGAAACCTTAATTCTACCATAGTTGGCTGACTAATTTTTACATCTCTAAGTCAATTAAATATGTTTTGCATGCTACATGTAAACCTTCTTTTCCATAAGGGTTGAAATAATATACGTAATATTTTTTTTTTATGGAAGTTAAAAAGAATAAAATTTACCTTGTCTTGATGTTTTCTAAAAATTAAATTTGGAGATTCTCTTTCAATAATTGTGAAAATTTCAACCAATAATTCAGAAGGTAATACATGTTACATGTTCATGCTTTGATTGTGTAATTGTATGATTGATTTGGGTTGTAATTTATAAGTTACATCTCTAAGTCAATTAAACATGTTTTGCATGCTACATGTAAACCTTCTTTTCCATAAGGGTTGAAATAATGTGCGTAATATTTTTCTTCTATGGAAGTTAAAAAGAATAAAATTCACCTTGTCTTGATGTTTTCTAAAAATTAAATTTGGAGATTCTCTTTCAATAATTGTGAAAATTCCAAGCAATAATTCAGAAGGTAATACATGTTACATGTTCATGCTTTGATTGTGTAATTGTATGATTGATTTGGGTTGTAATTTATAAGTTACATCTCTAAGTCAATTAAACATGTTTTGCATGCTACATGTAAACCTTCTTTTCCATAAGGGTTGAAATAATGTGCGTAATATTTTTTTTTCTATGGAAGTTAAAAAGAATAAAATTCACCTTGTCTTGATGTTTTCTAAAAATTAAATTTGGAGATTCTCTTTCAATAATTGTGAAAATTCCAAGCAATAATTCAGAAGGTAATACATGTTACATGTTCATGCTTTGATTGTGTAATTGTATGATTGATTTGGGTTGTAATTTATAAGTTACATCTCTAAGTCAATTAAACATGTTTTGCATGCTACATGTAAACCTTCTTTTCCATAAGGGTTGAAATAATGTGCGTAATATTTTTTTTTCTATGGAAGTTAAAAAGAATAAAATTCACCTTGTCTTGATGTTTTCTAAAAATTAAATTTGGAGATTCTCTTTCAATAATTGTGAAAATTCCAAGCAATAATTCAGAAGGTAATACATGTTACATGTTCATGCTTTGATTGTGTAATTGTATGATTGATTTGGGTTGTAATTTATAAGTTACATCTCTAAGTCAATTAAACATGTTTTGCATGCTACATGTAAACCTTCTTTTCCATAAGGGTTGAAATAATGTGCGTAATTTTTTTCTTCTATGGAAGTTAAAAAGAATAAAATTCACCTTGTCTTGATGTTTTCTAAAAATTAAATTTGGAGATTCTCTTTCAATAATTGTGAAAATTCCAACCAATAATTCAGAAGGTAATACATGTTACATGTTCATGCTTTGATTGTGTAATTGTATGATTGATTTGGATTGTAATTTATAAGTTGAATATGGTGGTGTATATCCAAAAGGGTCTAACTATGTTGCTTAGGATATTGAATATAGTGCTGTATGTGATTTATAGAGTAGCGACGGTTGTAGTAATTAAAAATTGGTTTTCATTGTCTTTTAAGTTAATAAAAACCTTACATATTCTTTTTTTTTTTTAAAGCTTTACATATTTTTTTAACGTGAATCTTTACATATACCTTAATAAGTAAACCCTATACATTTCATTTTCTTAGATGCATAAAAAAGACATCTATTCCATTATAATAGAATATATATAGAGAGAGAGAGAGAGAGAGAGAGAGAGAGAGAGAGAGGGGCTTTTGTGTGTGGAAAAATAGAAATTATGCACGGAATAAGAGGGAGAATGACAATTTTATAGCATGAGGATAAGAATAAGAAGAGTAAAAAATAAAGAAAGATAAAAAGATAGAATAATATTAATATTGAGATTAGTGGGGATATGAAAAGTTGAAATGGAATGAGAAAGGTTGAAGAAAGTTAAGGTAAAGTGTAGTGGGGATATGAAGAGTTAAAATGGAATTGAAAATTTAATAATAAATAAGAATAATTAAAAAGAAGATAAATTAAATATGATATTTTGATTGTAATATAATAGAGTTTTTAATTCATTTTGAATGTTAAAAAATTGTATAAAAAATGGGAAAAAAATTGATAATGACGTGGTTGTTGACGTGGCTCAATGGGAGCGTAGCAACATTAAATGCTACGCTTCAGCTTTTAGTAATATATAGATATGGATATTGTAAATATTATTAGTATAATATTGAAAATGTTGCAATATATATATATATATATATTTGGACTTTGTGCAGTATAATACTATTTGATCTGATTCAAAATTTCCGAATTCGTTAGATTTTGACAAAATTAAATGTTGTTTTGTAAAGCATTAGAGAGTGGAATTGGAATTAACCATACGCTGCATTTTATGTCTTGATATGACGATGATTATGATGATGACGATGATGATGTTGATGCCCATAGTTGAAGAAGGTACCAAATGCGTGTCTCACGTCATGTGGGTCCATTGTTAAAGAGATGATAAATTGTAGGCGTAAATGCAATTTTCGTCCCTACATTTTGGGGTCATTTCTATTTTGGTCCATAAATTTCTATTTTACCACTTTTAGTCCCTAATCTAATTAACGCTTGTTATTTTAGTCCTTACCGTTAGCCAACTAACGGAAAAAGCTGAGGTGGCTAACGGCACATTAAAATAATAATTAAAAAATTTATTTTGGCATTAAAAAATGCCACATCAGCATTTAAATTAAAAAAAAATTAATTTATTAATTTTAACTAAATANTCATTATTTTTTTTTTTTTTTGGGAAAAAATATATATATAAAAATGTAACAGACTTGGACTCTGACTGAAGATTTACATTGACATTGTTACAATACTTAGGTATATAGAAACCCAAAAATTAGAATATAAAAGTCACGTGGCTGATATAGAAACAATCCTAAACTTAGAATATAAAATACATTTTGGGCAGCGAAGATACACCCTTTCGTCTTGTGAAGATGGCAAGAAGTTGGGGGTTTTCTTGCAAATTACATAATCTGTTTGGGCAGTTGAGTTAACACTCTTGACCTTTAACTTCAACTTTTTAAATTTTTTAATGTTAAAACTCAACTTCACTTCTTTTTGGCAATAGTTACTTTAAGTCTCTCACTTGAGCTTGTTCCTTTCAATCGGTAGTCAAACAAGATGGGTTTTTCAAAAAGCTAAAAAGAAACTTAAGGAAAGGTCGGTACTTAGTAGTTTCCTTTGATATTTTTAGCGTTAATCCACTTTTGCAAGATGAATCCCACTATATGAAAGAGATAGGTGGCCGAAAATATTTTCTCCTGAGAAAAAAAACAAAAACAAAAAGTGATGGAATTTAATTTCCCAAAAGAAAAGCTTAGGTGAAGTATGGATTAAACTTCACAAAACAAAGCTGTCCTGTGGGGGCAGTGATATCACACATTAAAAAAGAGCATAATAAAAGTTAACCTTTTCGAGAGGGTGAATATCAAATAAAGAACTTTGACATAATAAGGGAAAATTTTCTGTTTTTTTTTTCTCTGCACGTTCTTATGATTGTGCTTTCCTGACATAAATAAAAGAGGGTGCTGCAAATTACAGTTGTTTTTTGGAAACGTAAATAGTTCAATCAATTTTTGAATTAATGCGTACATGAATTGGATTGCAACTTACATGTATTTATGCAATGCAAAAGCACATCTATCATTTTTGGTAAAATTTCCTGAATCTGACAATTTAAGCAAAGCTCTGCCTGAAATCGAGTTTGTGGTAGTTCAATTTTAGTCAATTTACACCAAAAACTACTACTACTACTAATGGTGTAGAAACTGGAGGTTCAAACAGATCTTTACCCCATTTATGCTTTGCTATTTTTACTTTCTTCATTATGCTTCCGTGTGACCAAATCACTAATTCAAATAAGAAAAATTTTCTAATTTCTTATTACCACAAAGCTATATATATATATATATATATTTATAAATACACATTGTCCTTTTTGATTCACCCTGAAAATTACAAAAGATTCCATTCCATGCACCCAAAAACAAAAAACAAAAAGAACTAAGAAAATTTTAATTAAAATTTAAAAAAAAAAAAAAAAAAAACCTAAAAGAAAAGTAAAAAAAGAGATTGGATTAAACAAAACCCAAAAAAAAAAAAAAAAAAAAAAAGATGGGATGGGGAAGACACACTTGGGAGTGGTGGGTCTCAGTCTCAGTCAAGAACTAGAGCCACCCAGCTCAGCAAAACACATTTGACAACCATGCCCACTGAGAGCTATGTGTATTGGTGGGGCCTACAAGCTGTAAACGAGTTGACCAGCTCTCACTGAGTTGACTCACTGTGTCACAACAGACCCAGCTCTGTTGTTGAGGACGAGTTGCCATGCCGAGGTAGCTATGAGTGGTCGAGTATGCCAACCCAACATCAGAGACCCATTGTTCTCTTCTACTCTGTACCCTTCCCCACCTGCAAACAAAGCCAATAACATACTCGCTTGCTTAAACGCGTTCGACCCGAGGTGAACCGGTGCAAAACCGGCCGATCCCATCCGAGTTCTCCACTGAGTCAACGACTCGTGCCTCTCGACTCGGTCCACGCCTTCACACGCCACCACGTTGCATATCTGTTTCCCCAAGTACACCTCGGACATCACCTTATCCTCACTGTTCACCGATCCTTCCAACGAGTCAAACATGGTCGAGTAGTAATGCAACGACTCAGTGAACCGGTCCAAGAAAACCGGCCCGTTATGGTTCGCTTCTTGCTCGACCACAGTCACGATTTCCGGCTTCATCTGCTTCACCACTGACAACACTTTCTCGATCGCTCCGGGCCGAGCCAAAAGCTTGTGCAACTCGAACACCGAGTTAACCGCCACCGCCTCGACCTCACTCGGCCTGAGTTCCAACATCGACGCGTCGAGATCGGCGAGACTGTTGGCAACAAACCCTCTGTACTCAAACTCGACATGAATAGTTTCGGCCAATTGGGCCAGCTTCCAACCCACTTCTTGCAAATGATCCGAATCGTCGGGCGCGGGTGGCCCGATACCCGTTAACCGAAAAGCGGGCGCGCCGCCGGGTCTAAGAGCGAGAGCTTGCATGAGTGCCGGCCACTGCATCCCCTGGTTCATAGAAAAATCGATGACGTGGACTCGTTTCTTGCCTTCGAACGCTTCTAAAATGGCTTGGTTAGCGGTAAAGTGAGCGAATTTGAGGTAAGGGCAGGTTTCGTAAAAGTGCATCTGAAGAACATCGAATAGGGACTGGTTCAACGGGTTCGGTGGGTACAGCCCGTAGATTCGACGAGCCAGGGCCTCCGCGAAATACGTGGCGACCTTTCGCATCGCGCCGGCTTGAGAAACCGCTAAAAACCCGATCTGTTTTACCAAGGCTTCCGCTACGGTTAGGTTGCTTTGCTGTACGGCTTCGGCGCAAGCCATTAGGGCGTGGACGAGTCGAATTCCGTTTTCTTGCGAGTCAATGAGGACTACCGGGCGAGTGGACTCGGTGGTGGGCAAGTTAAGAGCTGAGAATATAGAAGAGCCCGGGACAATCTCCGAGTTTGGCTCGATTGAGGGTTTTAAACGCTTGTGTTCTCTAGAGGACGGAGATTCGATTTGGGTTTGGGTTTGAATTTTTTGGGGCTGACTGTACAAAGCTTTACCTGGAATAGCCTTGAGATCGTAATCAGAAGAGGAGGATTCGTCGAAAACTTGGGTGGGAGTATTCTGACTCTGACTATTATTGTTGTTACTTGTGCTGGTGGTGAAATCGATGGAGGTGATATTGGACGACTCACCTAAGAAGGAATCGTCGAGAGTAGTGGGTGGGGTTTGGTGGTGAGGAGGGACCAATGGATCGAGAGGGTTGAGCTCTGTGAGCATGCTTTGGAGCCAGGTGGAGAGGTCAGAAGGGTTGTAATGGACGGTCTCGGTAGCGAGATGAGAGAGGCCGTCACCTTGAGCATTTCCCATCAAATCCTCGAGCAATTCGAGCTTCTGGGCAACCTCGGCCATGTCTGAAGCTCGAACTTGGTAACCCAACACAGCTAAGAGCTCGTCCATGCCACCATCTTGTTGTACTACTTCCTCTTCCCAACACATCTTGGCTTTTCCAGTACTTGAGCTGCCAGTCACGGACGAGTCAGGCAAGGGTTGGAGATTATGACTTTGATGAGGGTCAAGCTCTCTTTTCATGGCTTCAGAGCCTGTATTTTTTCTCTGCTTACTGAGTGGTGGTGCTCGGAAATCAAAGAGAGAGAGAGAGAGAGAGAGAGAGATGGGTTTGTGGGTTTGTGTGTGAGCTATGAATGGATGAAGAATCTGCGCGTTGGGGATTGGGGGGTTTTTGCTTTGCTTTGTTGTTCACTTCCGAATACTAGTTCAGGAAAAAAAAAAATTAATAATAAAAAAAATATATTATTGTGATGATGATATATGATATATACTATTTATGAGATTAAATAAAAAGGATATTAAAAAAATGGAAAACCCTCGTGATGGGCTCGAGCTCCAATGTACCCACCAGGCAAACAACAACAACAACTCCTACAGTTCAAGAAGATAAGATTGAAATTTTTTTTTTTTTTTTTTTTATAATCTGAATTATTAGAGATAGAAAAAAGAAAGTACTACATGAAAAGAAAGACGGCCTCATATGGATGCTATGGGGTAAAAAAAGGACAGGTTTGAATTAATTTTTTACTACTTTTTTGTTGCACATGATTTAGGGTTTCTGAGTTAATTATAGTTAAATATTAGTTAATGAGAGAGGTGTTGAGTTTACTAGGTTTACTAGAAAGTTGTGGCACTCTTAAGAGGAAAGTGAAAGGTACATGCCCCCTCATAATGGCATCCATTAATTATGTTTACTGAAAGCATCAGAGAGACTGATTTTTAATTAACCGGTTGGTTGTGTCCTAAGTCCTAAGGCCAATTTCATTTATGTGATTTAATTAGTTTACTCTTTTTCTTTTTCTTTTTTCTTGGGACAATACAAATAGTATCCGGATGTAAAGGGAAAAAAATTGTACAAATACCTTCAATTGTAGATTATGTATATGGGAAATGAGTAGCTGTAGTTGGATACATATGTAAAATTTAAAGTTAACAAGATCATACATTTTACTTCAAAGTTCAAACTAAGTTTGCAGAGTCTGTTTCTTTGGGTTAAGATTGCATGAGGATGGCAGTATATATGTTAAACTACCTTAAAAGTATAGATTACATCCAGGTGGGGCCTTTATAGTTTATACACAAAAACTCAAATCATCTTGACAAAGAATTATAGGAGAATATCTGAATATGTAACTCAAAAGTCAATATGTTTTGATAGGTCAGTAATCAGGAAAGAGTGTTTGAATTCTAGACGTTTTTAATAGAACACCAAGAAGTCTAGTTGATCTAAAATGTGTATTAATGGCTATATAAAAAAAAATACCTTAACTGACATTTATGCTTTAATTTTATTGCTAACAAACCTATCACTTTGTAAAAGGAAAAAAAAAAAAAAAAACTTTCGGATTTATATTATGTGGATGGGACCAATGTAAGCCCCAGCTTGAATTGATCATAAATGGGAATGCTTGCCTTTTCAATAATTGCAATAAATGGGTTCGTTACCTTGCTGTAATTTCTTTGCAACTAGTGAAAGTTAAGTTGAACTTAGTATATTTGAATTTTGAAGCAAACCTAAAATGAAATGAAGTTTAGAACTCAACTCAACTCAACTAAACATATCCATACACTTTCCCCCAACTTTTTTTTTTTTAAGTTTGGTTAACTGGTACATTTAAAAAATTTGTTAATAAAACATTTTAACATTTTAGGAATATTTTGATACCATTTTTTGGAAAATATAAAAAAATTATAAAAATAAAAATCAGTTGCATTTTTTCTTTTGCATAAGAAATTCTAAAAGTATTTTCTAAATGAATATTCTTAAGTCATCAAAGAATCCACATGTATAACAAAATGAGCCTAGCACAAGATAATAATAATTATAAAAAAAAATTAAAAAAAAAAAAAACGCAGTTTATTAAAATAATAATAATAATTATCTCTAAAAATAATAATAATAATAATAAAGATGGCAATTAAAACTTGTAAAATCAGTAACAAGATATATTATATTAGTATTAAATATATCGCTGTCCTAAACTAAGCTAAGTTCAAAGCATTTTATTAGATCTGACTTTGTAGCGAGTGTTATTATTAGCCTATTTTAGGCCCTCTTTTATGACTTTAATTGTCATCAAAGTAATTAAACTGGTATAAAATTAAAGACCCTGCGTAGCTGTTTTGGTAAAATGGGTTCCCACTTTACAGTGAATGGTACACATCAAGCGCGTGCAAAAGAGCGTGGCAACTAGCATTAAATGTCAGGTCAGCTCTCTACTCTACAAACTACACAAAGGAAGACACCAATTTATCAAAACGGACCGTCGTCACAACCACGTTTTTCCGCCTTGTAATCTTCACAAGGGCGATGCTGCGGCGGTGTGGTGTGGTGTGGGGTGGGGTGGGGTGGTGTGGTGTGGTGTCATTTTCAATTAATTCTTACCTAAGCCATATGCAGATAAATAAAGAAAATACAAATAAATGCAAATTTGATATATATCAAATAGAGATATGGTATGATTCCATTCCCCCCCCCCCCCCAAAAAAAAAAAGAAGAAGATATGGTATGATTCAAATGCTATTGAGTGTGTGTGTATATATATATATATATTTTTTGGTAAACTGGGAATATCATTCAACTAAATAGAACCAGAAACTTTCTCAAAAAAAAAAAAAAAAATAGAACCAGAAACATCAGAAAGAGGGTAGAGCCTCATTTGAGACAACACATACAAGTCAGAAAGAAAAACATTCAAAATACAAGGGGAAGAGGAATTGAGGTACATAAAATCAGGGACTTGGGAGCAACCTAATCTAGCTAGAGCATCAACGCACCGATTAGCTTCATGATAGCAGTGGGACACTTTGACTTGAGGAAATTGGGAGATTATGAGCCTGAAGTCAGCCACAATAGAAGCATTATCAGCATTCAAGATTTCGGCATTACACATCAAATCAGCAACTACTTTTGCATCCAAATCAATTTCAATAACACTAATTTGCATATTCAAGCACATGTTGAGACCATCCCTAAGAGCCCACAGCTTCGCAACAAAGCTAGTGGTTATCCTAATCTTCATTGTAAAAGCTTTTATACAGGTACTCGACTCACTGCGAAGAATGCCACCTCCACTAGCCATACCAGGGTTACCTAATGAAGAGCCATCCGTGTTCAGCTTATACTAACCCCTATTAGGCCTCTCCCATTGAATATTCCTTTCAATCAGTGGCTGTTTGGTTATGGTATTCTGAGCAACAAGAGCATACTCCACTGCCCTATGAATAATATCTCTATGTATAGCTTAACTAGCAGGCATATTCTTAAATAGCACATTGTTACGATGGTTCCATAGAGACCATAGCTTGACTAGAGGTGATGGTTCCATTCACTCCCTGAAATGGAAGACTATCTATGATTTCCTTCGCTTTATCCTTGCCAAGGCGAGTCTCCATAACAATTAGGATAGCGAGGTTGTGGATAGAAACCAGATCATGGACATTGGATTGAAAGGAGGGCTTCAAGCCCCCCCGACAGTTCCATATAATGATATTCATTATTATTTATTGAACAAAAGAAGGACAGACATCAATGGTTGGCAGAAGCTTCGCCTCTTCCCTCAAATTCCATTTGGTCCGTTGAATCATCTCCTTGGGGTATCCCCTCCCTGGCATCAGAGTGACACAGTGCTAAAGCACTCCTATCATTATCTCCCTCACCCCTGAAAGTAAACTGAACTCACAAGTGGGGTGAACCACCTGAATCAACTTCGTGATATTGGCATTCCCCATCACTGGAGTTGAGATCGTGTTAAATTGTAGTACCCATCTCTCTATCAGTTAAGGCCTTAGGTTGAATTCACATGAGAGTGGTGTTGGATATGGCTACAACAGCTTTCTCCATACTACTACTCTGATCTCCAATCTTTCCTGGATGTCCAACTTAAACACCCATCACAATTGCTCCCTCTGTTGCCATGCAGGCTAGGACAATGATTTTGCTAGGATCGAGTTGAACCATCCCATCTCCTCTATCACAATATCCAAAATCACGAAGATGCTGCCCTCCACTATGATCGCTCACTGTCTTTCTAGATTCACTAGAAAACTTGAAGCTTCCATTAGAGTTAGGGAGTTGATCACCAAAACTGAAGCTTAAGGATTTGGGAACAAAGAGAGAACTTGGCTAGGCGACAACAGGTTTGTGTGTGTGGTCTTGAGCATTTACTTTAGGCAATGTCTTATGAGAATTACCTTTCTGTCCTCGGGAATGTCTAGTATTTCCTGAGCCGTGGTCATGAAAAAGTGTTGGTCTAGAGCTTGAAGGCTCTAGTTTATTGGGCTCCAAAGACCCATTAGATTTCCTTTTACCTTCATTGGTGAGGCCGACGATGGTTTTGTGATAAGGTTTTTAAAACTCTTTCATGTTTTTGGACTCATTTGGCGCTGTGTTGGGCATGTCATCCCCACTACTCCTCTTGTTGTTCTTGATCCCTTACTTTTTGCCTGTCACAACAAGCCAAAGGTTGTAACCGTCAGTGTCCAGCTATCCCACTGGGGATTTGCCTCCATTCATTGATGTGTGGCCATTTTCTGTACTATTTGTACTGTCGTCCTACTCATTCTCATTGTCCTTGCCTAAAGGTACGATATTTTCTGACTTGCCACCCGTTGGATTTTAAATCGTATAATGGCAAGCCTCTTAGCAATGACCAAGTCGACCACACGAGAAACAGGGATTGTTAATTCCCTCATAAACAACAGCTTAATGGAAGCTACCGATCAGAATGGTATAGATTAAAGGTTTGTTGACGTCGACTTGACCACAAAGTCTGGCGTAACGACCTCTGGTCTCCAATGCTGTGTGAGTGTCAATGCAAAGGACTGTGCCGATAGCTTGTCCTATTTCCTTAAGAGCTTCTGCATCATAATATTCATTAGGAAGTTTAGGAAGCCTCGCCTAAATAGCTATTGAAGCTATATTAGCAATATCTGGCCTGAAATTAGGAACCCACGGTCTTATGGATAGAAAGTGCTCCCCTATAAGCCAGGGGCCTTTCTTAAAAACCGTATCATGGTCTTCTCTACAAGAAAAACGAATAAGGAAGAAGTCACATTCCAGGTCTACACAGTTAATCCTCCCTATGGGCTTCCAAAGAGCATGTAGCTTAGACTGAAGGTAGCTGAAACCCACCATTTTTCCAAACACCTTGATGATAAGTACATTTGTCCATGGAGGTCGGATACGTTGTTTAGTTTCTCTAGAGAGGTTGACAGTAGCAAAACCTTCCCGGATAACCTCAATTGATGACTCTGATTCCATCTCATTTTCAATGCATTCAAAAAAGTCAAATGTCTGGATATAAGCTCCAAGTATTTCACCTATCAACTTATCCTTGAAGGATATGCTAGACACATTACCTCTAGAAGGAGTGAAGGAGCTATTCCCTTGCTGTCTGGGTTCAGCGAGGGGCTCATTTGAGTGGTATTCCTTGACTTTCTTAGTACTACGGCTTAGTTTTGCTTCTTCTTCACTAGAGAGCTCCTACATATATTTTTTTGGTGTTTTCAACAGAGATGTACTACGTTTAATTTTAATTACAAAAAAAGAAGAAAAGAAAGTATATTACAGTTTCATTTATTTATAAACTTATAATATTATAGAGCAATTTCAAGACTAAATATATATATATATATATATAATTTTAAATATTTTTTAAAAAAAGTGTTAAAGTTTGATAGGAATAACATTATTTTTTCTTGTTATAGATATTTTTTTATTATTACCTATGAGTCACAATTATTTATTTATTTTTCTTTAATTTTATTAAATATTATTTAGAAATTTTACATGATAATATAATAGTATAAATGTGAGTAATTTGGATTGGATCTAAATGAGCCTATACCTCCACCCTTCACCTCTCCCTTACGGATGTATCTAGCTTAATATCTGAGTCAATTCATATTAGTCCATTAATCACCATAACTAAAAAGAATAAAATAGTCTCTCTCTTTTTTAATGTGAGATTAAACAATTTCACTAACTCTTCATCTTTCATATTCACTCTCACATCTTTACATTTATGTTGTAATATTTATTCATTTTAATTAAATAATATTAAAATGCTCTAACACAATATATTATTAATAATTATCTTTGAGAGTTTATTTATTTAATGTAAAGTAGTTTTTAACTTTTAATTTGAATATCTTATGGGGTCATCTAGGTGGTGTGCCTAATGTTTTGGGGCATGATGTAAACCCACAATTCTTAAGTTCCATCAATTACATTGCCGATTAATACAATTTTTAAACCATCTCTTAGATAAAGAATAGATTAGTTAAACCAGAAACTTGGGTATCACTTATTAATAAAAAATAAAAATAGTTTTTATATGAGGTTTAAAAACTAATTGAAACATAAGAAAATATTTTTATTAAAAAAAAATTACTTCCCCTAAAAAAAAATGAGCAATAATACATACATAAAAAATTTTCAGTAAATTGTTTTACAACTATTAAATTGATAATCTTTTACTAGTTCTCATTTGAATTGACTAACGAGATAGTGATATAAGGTTTTTTTTGAATTTGTCTATTTTTTTAAATCAGATTTTGAATTTGACTATTGTTAGTGCGAATTTGACTATTGTTAGTGTGGTTTTACGAGAAAGTATTTGTAAGAGATTAAAATTTAAAATTTTGAAAATGAGTAAATTTTTGTGTGACATTTAGTACAAGAAAATTCACATTACTCTTGACATCTAAATTCTTGAAAATGTGATTCTTTGTAATTTAGATACCTAGAAAAGTAGTTATTCTTGTATTTGATTTCATTGAGAATCTCTTAAGATTCCTAAAAATATGAGATAATAATGTTTGGTTTATTCTCAAGAATCTTAAATGAATTATTAATTTTACACATTCCATCCTTAGATTTAAATGTGAACTACCAAGTCCTTTAAAAAAATCGTCCTCTAAATAAATAATAATAAAAATATAAACTATTAATTATGACAAATTCATTAAAACTGTAGTCTAACAATACAAAAATAATTATTTAATCTATTGAGCAACCACACAACAATAAAAGTGAATATTTGGCAATAATGGAGGGTCCACTTCAAACTTTTATTTTTCCACAAGTGAAACCTAAATAAAACTTTGTTAAAGAATATATCAACAGAGTTGTTTATCCTGTTTATGTTGTTTTGGCGGAAAAAGATAAAGACAAGAGAAAAGATATTGATAATTTGTTTTATATTTTATCTTAATTGATTAGATGATAAGGAAAAAATGTTAAAATTGTCAATTAAAAAAAAATACAATTTCCTTTAAACTTGAGAATCTAGATACCCACCTATTTTAAAGAGAATCCATATTTTTACTGAGAGGGGTTTAAAGGGGAATTCAGATTCCCCTAACATTTGATTCCCTAGCGCGGTTTGCAACCAGACATCGGAATTTTTAAATATTCCTAAGAATTCTAAAACATTATCTTGTACCAAACGCCACATTGGGGTTTAATGTGTTCTACTTTTTTTTTTAAATGTATCAAACATATATAAAATATATTTAAATAGATGTGTGCGCTAAATTTTAGGAAAAAAAAAGTTTCCTCATTAGTTTTTTGTTTTTGAATTTTGTTAAATTACAATTTCAACTCTATTTTTTTTTTTAGGAATAAAGATTATCTAATTAAATTTGGAGTATTTATGACATTTTTTAAGTTATAACTAATTTTCTGAATCATCTTAATTTATGTGTGTGTGTGTGTGTAAGGACCCAATTTGATCCATAGCCTAAGAGATTTGGACAATGGCCCAATAAGTCCCAAACAATAGATTTGTTAGAGAGTGAGTTTGTTGCTGAACATTCAATGAGTTAAAACGTAGAACACAATAAGCTGGTAGGTGTTGGAAGGGCTATGACAAACAATTTGAAAAGAAAAATACTCCCTGGTCAAGTCCGAGGATGGTCTGTTCTTATATATATTTATCTTAGACTAATACAAATATTCAAGTTCTTGGTTCCAGAATAGTTTTTCTTTCTTCTTTTTTCTCCCCCGTCCTATAATGGAATACTCCCCACTTTATACTCCCTCCCCTTCTTTCATCTTAGCATTCCACGTGTAGATTAGATTGCTAATTTCCTTGATACTCGTCTCATCAGCACTTTCCTGAAGTCTTTATAGGTAACTGTAAGGTTAGAAGTCACTATTCATGTATCACTTCCACATTAATGTGGCCAGTTGGTTAAGTATAGAGCATTCAATGTGGTGGTAGCAAATTTCTTCCTAGATATTTCTCAATTCTTTGTTAACTCGCCTCTGTCTGAAACTTATCCACCCAAGCACGATTGCCCACTGCCCAATACTTGATGGGTGGTCGGACTTTAGGCTCCCACTCTGTTGGCTGAGGAAGGGTGGCTCCTCAAACAACGTCACCTATTTATTATGACCAAACCTCTTCCTCAGCCTAACAATCTGCTTGCCTTCACTAATACTTGTCTGTCCTCAGGCTCATTGACGTCCACGGGTGCGGCCCATGGCCTAATATCCTTACTCGGGCCTTTCGTCCCTACAATATATATATATATATATATATTAACTACAATATATTTTCAATTTATTGTGTCCTTTATAGTTAGGTCAAAATTTCTATTGGTTTTTGGTATAAGCAAAGTTTGAATGTCAAATTTCTTATTTAACAATAAAAGATTTTATCAGATGAACTAATTGAAACTCACAAATATATGATAATTTAATGTTATAATTTTACAAATGACAATTTTCTTTCGAGGAAAGTCTATATTTAAAAATTTTGATAAAAATTTCACAACTGTTGAGTTAATAAATTGTCAATAGTATATATATAAAAAAAAAAAAAAAAAAAAAAAAAAAAACATTGAAATATTATAACATTAAACTCAAAAAAAAAAAAAAAAAAAAAAAAGCCACATTTCAAATGCGAAACGGGCATGATGAAACTAGTATATTTGAAGGTGATTTGATGGCAAATATTGGCCTCTCTTGCTTACGGCATGGACGCACTGAGAAACAGGCAATAGGCGTAAGTGTGAATCTGACACACACACACACACATACTCACCACAACACAACATAACGTAGCACAGCACCACCCACATGACCCCAAACCAAACAAAACCGTGCCCATGACCTCCTGACCTGAGAGAGACCACCCTGAGCCCTGAGCACTCCTTAGAAGTTAGTACCATCAAGCAGTACTAGCTGTACTGAGGGTCCCACCTCACCATGTGATCCTGACACGTGTTCGAGATTCCCTCTATCGGGGTAGGTTGTGGGACCCATCCCCACCAATTGGTGGCCGTTGTAGGACACTGTCCCTCTCTGCCCAAATAGTTTTTTCTTTTTTTTCTTACATTTTTTTTAGTGATTGAAGCCTTTGCTTAGTGTCACATTACCGACACCTGTTTTTTCTTTTTTATTTTCTGCCTGATTTGTGAAAATTTACTTTTTCCTTTTTAAGGTAGAACTAGCGATCATGATATTGATTCCCCTGTTTTCTTACTGTTTTACGTGACATGTTTTCACAGTGCCATACATCATCTGACCATATCACCACCAAAATCAGATTCCTTTTTTTCTTTTTCTTCCTTTTTCTTTTTCTTTTGCATGTGATGATTTTTTTTTTTCCAAAAATGTAATTTTATATAGACTTGGAAAAATAAAAACTGTTTCTCAAAGATTATCTGTCGAAATCAAGAAAAATAGTTTGAATGGCAAGTAAAAAAATGTTTATACATGAACCAGCATTGATATCTCAGCTTAAAATTGATTAAATAATTTCATTCTCAAAAAAGAAATTTTTTTTTATTAAATAATAATTTTTACATTTTTTTTATTCAATGATTACTTGAAGAGCATGTTTCACTTTCATCACGTTATTTCTCTCTTTCCTGGTTCAATCATGTATTAACATTTTTTTTTTTTTTGCATTCTAGCCATTGTAGGCTATTATTGCAAACATTGAAGCACTAATAAATAAGAAATAAATAAGAAATTCACTATAGTCCAAGTGACCTGCCAAATGATTCTCTCTACCAAAATCTTTCAATTCCTCTCATGAAAAAAAAAAACTTTTAATTTCCTTTTATTTTTTAGAGACATGTGTCGTTTTTTTTTTTTTTTTCATATTAGAAAATTCTACATTTCTTACATCTGAATAAAAATTAAAAAGAATTAGAAGATTAAATAAGAGGGGATCTAATCCCCCAAAATATGATCTCTTGGTGCTTGCCCGGTGCATAATAATAATAATAATAATAATAATAATAATAACATGACAATAGTAACCATAAAACATAAAGCACTTTTGCTAGAAAGTATATACAAACCTTATTAATTATAACTTTTTGGATAACGTCGTAAATGAATTCGTTTGTTTATGAATAACTCAAATTCAAATCAGGAGAAAAAAAAAGGTTATGTTTGTTTACGTAGAAAATTATCCAAATTCAAATTCAGGTTTACGCTCAAATGAGTCAAGCCCAAATATTACAATGTTAGGTGAAGAATCTTGTGAGCATAAAACTCCAGTATGTACAATATTATATTTTATAGGTACAAATATCTGCTTATATAAACTTGAAATCGAATTATGTAAATTTGTAAATAAATTTATAAGATAACAAATTATTATCTAAAATGTATTGATTATATAAATAATTTTGTAGTAAAAATTTTATAACAATACAATGTTGGTGACTTGACATGACTTCAAATCACGATTTTAGTTGTTTTTTGGGATATGTGTAAAACATTTTGTGTGTAATGAACACTAATAATTTTAGAAGTAAGAGCATTTTCAATAATTTTTTGTTTTTATTATTATTATTATTTTTTTCACTCAAATTGTAGTGAAAAAGTTAGTTTTTCTATTTTACCTACTCCTTTTACAATAGTGTCAACATAACCTCCAATAAATTGACGACATCCAACCTCTGTCATCTCATCCTTAACCTTTGCCACAGTGCTGTGTCATCTGATAAAATGTAAGAGCATCCACATCAGTGGAGTTAAAAATTTAGTTATTTGGCATCACAAAAAGTTATTTTATTTATTTTACCCACACAAATGCTGAGCAGTGAATTTATTTTAACTTTTAACACAATAAAATAAAATAATATAAACATTACAATAAAATAAGATATTTACTAAAATAAAATAATATATCTACTACACACAACCATCAGAGCCACACATACAACCGGGCAGAGAATAAATTTTTTTTTTTAGCTCTAAGCTACATCTGTAGCAATGAAGCTAAAAAAAATAACTTTAACTTTACTGCTGTATAGTTATTTTTGTATTTTGATAGAACTAAAATAGTTATATAGTTTTTTAGCTCCACTGTTATAAATGTCCTAATAGAGGTAATTGCAAGTTTAGCATCCCATAACTTTCAGTAGCTTATTTGCTAAAGGATGAGACCAAAAAAGGAAAAAAAAAAAAAAAGCAAACAGAAAAACAAATTAGCTTATTATTAGAAAGGCTAGTATATTTAGTAAAATGGGAGACAAAAAAAGGGAATTTGAGTCTGCGTTTATTTTAACGTAAATACAGTTTTTGGAGAACACTTTCGCCATTTTCGAGTGTTAGCCCAATTGAAAGGCGTAATTGTTTTACGACCTCAAAAGAAATGTAAAATAATTTCTACCCCAAGCTCTCCATTAGATGTAAGACAATTTATCCCCCCAACGTCGCCCCACTCTACCTCCCACCCACTTTCACCACCACTGGTTCGGCATAACCATTCCTATCTAAGATTTTTTTTTTTTTTTTTTGAAGATTTGGAATTATTATTTTGCATAAATGTTCCAACTAGCTTACAATTTGTGACATTAAAATTACTGGAATAGTTTTTACCTGTGTGATTGATTGGATATGATGTTGGTTGGATTGTTGTGAGTTTAGATGTTGGAATTGTGTATTTTATGTTCATTGATTATGTTGTATTTTGTGAGGAAATCAATATTATGTACTAGCAAAATACCTAAATTTATTTTCCAAAATATTTTTCAAATGGCGAAACTTAGGTATAATACCTTAGGTTCCCTACTTAAAATTTTGACATCGATTCAATTTAACACCTCAAGCAAACGGCGTTAAAAAAAGAAAGAAAAGAATATCTCATATCTCTCTCTTGGTGTGTATTTGTTTCCTTTCTTCTCTCTCTCTCTCTCTCTCTCTCTCTTGGTGTGTGTGTGTGTATGTATGTGTATCTGTTTCCTTCTTCTTTTCTGATCTATGCGTCTTTCTTCGTTTTTGATCTGTGATTTTGATCTATGATTCTTTCATCTTTTCTGATCTATGATTCTCTCTCTCTCTCTCTCTCTCGGTGTATGTGTATGTATGTGTCTTTGTTTCCTTCTTCTTTTCTGATCTATGATTCTTTCTCTCGCTCGGTGTGTGTGTATGTATGTGTATCTGTTTCCTTCTTCTTTTCTAATCTATGAGTCTTTCTTCGTTTCTGATCTATGATTCTTTCTTCCTTTCTGGAGATTTTAAGCCAGTGAATTCTCTTGTAGTTGCAGTATAGGAGAAAAAAGGAAGAAGGGGAAAAAAAAAAATAGTCTTAACGCTGTTTGTTTGGGTTATTAAATTGGACAAATGTCAAAATTTTAAATAGATAACCTAAAGTACTATATCTAAGTTTTGCTCTTTTTCTAAACACAATCAAACACTAGAAAATAAGAAGTTTTTCTACAAAAAATATTTAATCAAAAAATATTTATATAGAAACTGTGGGGCTGGTTATCCAAAAAGGTGATCTTGAAATCGTAGAAACTGGGCTTATGGCCCAATGGCCCAGTCTGAGGATGTTCATCTATCACAGGATGGCTAAATAAAGACACTGTGGGAATAGTACGAGAAGAAGAGGTGAAAATCATATATAATGGCCCAAGATGCGTCCGAGGTAGATGTAACTATCTTACTATTCAAGATACTCCGCAAGGTTGTATTAGAACTGAAAAATGAATATAGAACAAAGGAGGAGCAAGGAGAGATAACAAATATCTTCTAAAGCTGCTACTTCCACATTAAATGCTTCCCAGCTAACTCTCTAGTCACATTAATGTGGAGGTGATACCTGAATAGTAATCAAGCAGCCTTATGGCTGCTGATTGAAGGTTCTGGGAGGTGTTAGATGGGACAGAAAGGAGTTCCTAGAAGTTAACTTATACGTGTATGGTGAAAACGATATCAGGGTTGTGATATATAACGGGGGAAAATGGCCTAAAGAAAGGAGGTCGAAAAACAAAGAAAGAGAAAAAGAAGGACTAAAATATTGGAACCCTAAGATACAAAAGAGAAATTCTAGAAACTCCTAAAAAGAAAGGTCGAGGATAATATTTTCCCAGTTGGTCGACATTGAATCTTCTTGACTTAGTTACTATGATACTTTTTCCTACGTAATTAAACTAGTTCTTGCACTCACGCTCTACAAATTTATTGTTTGGACTTGTTAGGTTAGAAACCCATCCATATTCTGGGCCTGATCCAAATTGAGTCCCTACATAAACAAACACAACTTAAACAAAAAGTTGTGGGCTTTCAAAGGTGGTGACTAGGATATATTTTTATTTTATTTTCCCTCACAAAGGTTCATAATTAACTTAAGTCTCACACAACTTATTTCATATTTTTCTGTACACGTCGTTTTTTCACATTTTAAACGTCTACATAACATGAAAAGGTGTGTGAGAGAATATTTACACTGAGTAATTATGAGATTCAGGGGGGCCGGGCCTAGAGATGCAATTATATAGATATATACAAAGTACAAACGAGCTATTATATATACACAGTAAATGAGTACTTCATCACTTGTTTGAACAACACCAAGCAGGTGGTTCATCCTGATCTGCAACCTGTAATGCACATGGCTACAGAGAATATGATAACCAAAACTTCCCCTATTTTGACAAGAATCCCTATTCATATACACGTGTGAATTATGCGATCGAGGTGCCGAGGGGACGAGCTTCCACGTGCTGCACACTACTGCTCAGTACGTTAATTGTTCCCATTACGCACCAGACGATTTGGCAAAGCTTTCTTTCATGTTTGTCTGCCAAACTTACAGATTCCACAATGCATGGAAGTTGATGGGACTGACACGGTGGATATTGGGTGTGTTTGTGTTTCAGACTCCACAAAGTGGTCCACGGCTCCACGCGTTATCATCATATATATATAGTCTCATGGCGGTACTGCCGAAAGTTGGGTGTTCAAATTCAGAGTACAGGCTACAGCTTCTGATATTGCTATATCTCGACGATCAACTCATTGGCCTATTTTGAATGTTAGCTTAATTTGGTCATATCATCTTGGATATATTCAAGTTGTGATGCAAGCTCTACGTACATTGCTCTCTCTCAGAGCTTCTTCTATGTACACGTTTCCCATACGAACATCACATAACACTACTGCTATAACTTTAGCTTCTTATATGCTTTTCATATAGTACCGATCATCTGGAGACATGGTTGAAAGAAATTCCACCTTGTCTCACCCGTTAAATATTGAACGAGATTCCTATTCTCCATCAATAAAATTTTCTGTGGCTGTAAAAAAATGACATATATATATATATATAAATGAGATACCTAGCTCATCTCCATCATTAAGATGGTCCTTCAGAACATTCGGTAAAAGGAAAATGAAAAATCGCCAATAATTATGATATATTAAAAAAAAAAAAAAAAAAAAACCCATTAGAGAAAAAAAGTAAATTTTACATAAAAAGCGCAGACATAGAAAGAACCATGGAAAATGAAAAATCGCCAATAATTATGATATATTAAAAAAAAAAAAAAAAAAAAACCCATTAGAGAAAAAAAGTAAATTTTACATAAAAAGCGCAGACATAGAAAGAACCAGTATTGTCCAAATGAACTTATGCTAGTGCTTTCAAGAACTATAGCGGTGTTTTTGAAGCGCCGATGTAGACCTCTTTTTTTTAGTGCATGCATTAATGATAAAAGGTCATAACTACTGAAGAGGATAAAAATCTAGGCTGATGGATCGATATGAAATGGACCTGACGGGTCAACATTTGCAGGCTGATTGAGGATGGGCCTAACAAGTGTGTGGTCTGTTATGGACGGATCTTGTGTGAACGGGTGCAACATGGACAGATCAAGCGCCCACGTGGCAGACAGAAACCCTAGAGGGGAAATATTTGCGACACACATTTAGTCACCATAGAATCCCAAGATAAATGGAATCTTAGCACAAAGAGGTTTCCCGAAGACATGCGTATTAATGAAGATCTTCTTTATAAGGAAATGTCTTGTCCATCACGTTTGGGACTATTTGAAGAGGATTCCTATAAGGAAAAGACTTCTATACTAAGAAAGAGAGGTCAGCTTTCTACTATAAAAGCCTCAATACCCTCACTGATCAAGGTACGCATAATTTACCATTCTCTAGCATTTTAGAAGTTCTAACTTGACTTTCGGAAGATATTTGGTCGTCATCATACCGGTGCTTTCTGTTAAGTCTTCTCTTTTTGTTGTGCAGGTGTTACTTCGAGTATATGAGTATGATGTGGCTCACTGGTGATTTTCTCGGCATCATCAACTACTAATTAAGTACCATATTCTCATAGCATAAACAAACTCCAAACTTCAAAGTTACAAGTTTTAATGTCACAAAACATATATAATGTTCAAAATTATCAACACAATGCAAAGAGTAATATTTCCAACAATTTTCACTTTTGTAACTACACAAACATACATAATGATGAATATTCAATCATCCATAAACCAACTTCTTTATTACTTTATTCAATATTTTTCTCAAAGGTGATTTCACCATCATAAACAACATTGTCAACCATGACATTGGTGGCACCCACATCATCCACGGCAAAGATAAAGAACAAGTTTAAGAATTATTAAAGAGAAAAGTGAAAATAATAGCAAGCAAAAAAATACAATAAATTAATAAACCAAAACAAGGTTGACAAACATCAACTTATGCTCTACGCTCTCAACTAATAAAATTTCATCAAGTAGTCATCTCTCTCTCTCTCTGCGGTGTCTTGGTGCAATAGCTATACTATCCTACGATCCAACTCGTGATCCCACACCAATTTGGATCATTCCAACGGTGCAGGACCGTAGGCACATTTTGACTTTGCCTAAGATTTTGGTAACACTACATACAAGGAACACCCATTGAGTTACTGACTATTATTTATTTTAACCACACATAATTTTAAGCACATTTCTTGCCAAAGAATATTAAGTGAAAGGTATTTACTTCTGCTTTAAATTGGGCAAAATAATTAAAAAATGGGCATTGATGTAGAATGTTTTTATCTGTTCACAATTAAAGTAAAAAAAAAAAAAAAAATGTAGAAATCAATTCCTTAAAATAAATTAATTACCAAAAAAAAAAAAATCTTGACTACTTATAAAATTATAGGAATATAGTTAAATCAATACATAAAGTGGAGGATTGGTTAAAACATTAAAAAAATTATCATTATGACGTGAATGACATAAGTTAATGTAGGGACGCAATTTGGGTACCTGGTCCAAATGATAATTGAACTTAGATCTAAAAAGTCCAATACAATGAATTTGTAGAGAGTGGGTTGGAAGATTGAGTTTTAATGAATTAGTTAACAAAATAAGTGGATTCAAATGACAAGAAAATGTAGATATACTAGTTTAATCTAAAGAAAACTATTCTCAGCACAATCGGGGGAGATTAGTTCTAATATATTAATTCTTAAATTTGATTACAAGTTCAGTTCTTGATTACTATAGTGTTTCTCTTTCTATTTTTCGATCACCTTTTCCTCAGGAGTCTCTTACATTATATATCTCTCTTTAAATGATCTTAGCCCTCCACTTGTTGATCATCCAAGCCACTACTTGAGTATTTTTCCTATCGGACACCTTTACAGGCCCTCTGTGAGTTGGGGCGACTAGGGTAGTACTTTTCAGGGATCTTCTCTTCATAAATGCGGCTAGAGAGTTAGCTAGTAACAACTTTTACTTAGATATTTCTTGGCTCCCGTTTGTCCTATACGTTCGCAATGCTTATCCTTATCAATAGAACTTCCTGGAACGTCATTTTGGATGACATGCAAAACATACTTTCTGATCCCTTTTTCATTTAATTGAGGAGATATTCTTCCTCAGCCTACCTCTCCCACCCTCTACAATCATAGCTTGCTGGTGAAGTTTAAAGTCTTACTTCTTACTCATTATTGATCTATTCTTGGACCTTTGTACCTCATCGGATAAGGCCCAAAGCCCAATATATATTTGGGCATGCGTCCCCACAATTAAAATTCTATGATATCTAAAAATTATTATAATTTAAAAAAAAAAACTTATAAATCACAAATTCTTCTTTTAACTGGCAAAATTATTCAAGAAAAGGCATTGATGTATAAGGTTTTATTTGTCGACAATTATAATAGAAATCTATTCCTTGAAATTTATTAATTACCAAAAAAAATCCTGAGTGGTTATAAAATTATTGGAATATAGTAAAATCAATACAAAAGTGGAGGATTGGTTAAAACTTATAAATAAATAAAAATTGCAAAATCAAGTAATTTTTATTTGGATGAAATTCTTTGAATATAATCATTTTGACTTCAGTTTTTAGTTTAAATGATTTGAATAAAGTATTAAAAATAGAAGCCTTTTCTATTGACTAAATTCATAGATGGATTAAGCTTTATCATTAATATGTAAATTATTCACTAAACCGTGTAGCGAGAGAAATATTCAACGAAAATGATTTAGATATGATATATGATTAATTAGTATGTATTAATAAATAAAAGGCCAAAGTAGATAATTTTTTGAAAATAATAAAAATAATTTAATTAGAATTTGTTTATAGAGAACAAGCCAGACCTAATTTAGGAAAAAAAAAATTAGTTTCAGGATACTTTATCCAAAAAGACAATGAGTTCTAATGAGTTTAAAGTTCCATAATTTAGCACTTTTTGTAGCATGAATAACTAAATTAAATATATATATATATATATATATATATTAGAATGATGACATGGAAAAATATAAATTTTCAAAAACTTATGTATCATCCATAATTTAGCACTTTTTGTAGCATGAATAACTAAATTAAATATATATATATATATATATATATATATTAGAATGATGACATGGAAAAATATAAATTTTCAAAAACTTATGTATCAACATTAGTAAAAATCAATAAAAATTTAAAAGTTTTCATTTTAAATATATTATAGATTTGATTAAATAGGTGTACGCTATTATTTTAGATTATAATATTTTCAGTATTTTTGTTGAAACAAAATTTGTAAAAGCTTAAACCTACCATATGTTTTTTTTTTTTTTTTAAAACTAGCCGCTAACCCGTGCTATGCACGAAAAATAATAAAAATGAGATCTTAAAAAATTTTGTGATAATTTTTCTATTAAATATGTCCACTTTACTCTAATAATAATTTTTTTTAAACAATATCTTATTTTTAAGTAGCAAAAATTAAATTAAACCAAAACAACACATAGTTTGATTAAATTTTCACCAAACTTGATGAGTCTAAAATTCACATACCTTAAGGACAAAGAGTTTGTAGAAACAAAAAGAATGAGCAAAATGAGTTTTAGAGTGGTGCGTCATATATATACTATTGGAGAAGTAGGTCTCTCTTGTTATATGATTTGTTACAACTGTCTTATATATATATATATATATATATAGGTTTTACTAATGTATGTCCTTAGAGCATATATTAGTAAACTATTTTAGGAAATATTTTATGAAAAAACAAAAAAATAATTAACTTTTTTTACAGCTTTTTCAATTTTTCATAAAAAGTTTATTAAAATTTATGATTATTTTGTGCGCTAAGGGCCTATATATATACACATAAATAATACCCAATAAAAGCATATTACACATATAAATGTAGCCAAGACAACACAATTCCTGAATGTATATTTGACTAAAGAATAATCTTAATTTTATTTATGTACATTTTGTCTTATAAATTATTGTATTGTTTTACAGATTATAAGCAAAAAAAAAAAAGAAGAAGCATTTTTTATGGTTTGTGGGAGCCAAAGAAGAAGAAGAAGAAGAAGGTGGAGGAGGAACGTGGTGGTGGCGACAACTCTACAGCGGAAACAGCCCAAAAAAAACCACCCACATCACCTAAGAGTGAAAAATAATCTACACTTGATGACACAAAATCATAAACATCCGTGGAGAGTTATTATGATGTGAATCAGATTTGTGTCCGTGGAGAGTTATTATGATATAAATCAGATTTGTGTTTGTATTTTCCATGGGGGAAACGATTTAGTGAGAGAAATTTTGAAGGAGAAGGAGACCGGTGAGGCTAGCCTAAGTCAAAAAATTTCTCCTCCTACCCACTCAATTACCAACTTGCACCCAACACCCTACAAACCAAAAGGAACCAAAAAAATAAGTTGTTGTTGTTGTTGTTGTTGTTGTTTTTTTTTTTTTTTTTTTTTTTTTTAATTATTATAAAAGAGATATAAAGCAATAAGTTTTACTGGTGTAAACTCTAAACAACAAAAACAATCACAGGCGCAAAATCAAATGTACGTATTTCAGATATCCAACATGTTCACTAGAACCAAATGGAGTAACAGAAGAATTAAAAGAATGTAGATTAAAAAAAAAGATAATATTGTAGATGACAAAAAAAAAAAGTACCAAGCTTAAGATGCGAGACTTAAGGCAAAGTAGTAATTCAATACCACAGAATCTAAAACAACAAAATTAAACCATGAAAAAAGAATACCATAGGTACTATATGGTTGCATGGAGCCATGCTTGAGCTTTGAGCATGTTATCAACAGCCAGCCACACCAACTTCATTGTATGTCTAATTCTATTAGCAGTGGCAAAAGCAAAAGCCAAAAATAAAAATCCTAAATATAGTTTTTTCAATTATCATGGCTCTTCATTCGTTTTCAGCTAGTACATTATTATTATTATTGTTATTATTATTATTATTATTTATAGTTGTAGGTTGGTGGGTAATTTGTTGAGTTATAATCAGTTTTCAACTCTACTTTGGTTGACATATTGGTTTTCAACTATTTTTAGGCAATGCATGGGAATAATTGTTGGTTTCCAACTCTCTTTAGGCAATGTATGGGGTAAATAAAAGTCAAATAATTTTGTTTTAAAAAATTAACAATGATGTGGTAAACTTTGAAGAGGTCAACAAAAAGTCAAATGTTTCGGTTAGTTATATATATATATATATATATATAGATTATTAATATTTATAAGATAAAATTTTCCCCTGAACCTTATTAGAGAAATCTCCTCTAACACATCATGCTACGGTTAAGAAGACTATTAACTTGTATTTTAAGTTCAATAATATAACTCAATAGGTTATTTAAATTAGACACTCGACTATTAAGTAGACTATGAGATTAAGTACATGTGATTGTTTATTTATGTTTTCACGTAAAGTGTTGAAGTAAATTTTTTCAATCTTCACGTAATGTGTTACGGAGGATGTTGTCTAATTTTTCACTTCCGTATCCTATAATCAAGTGCCTTTGCACTCTGTTTTCTTTTTCTATTCCAATGAAATGTGTATCATCTTGAGGGAAAAAAAAATGCCTATTTTATTGTGAAGGATAATTACAAAGTAGTTTATTGCAACAATTACAAATTAGTTGACGATATCAATTAAGTTTTAATCTTTTTTATATAAAGGGGTCCTTGTTATGTGAGCACTACATGAATCACTCTAAAAGAAAAGGTCTAAAATACATGCATTAATCTTTCAAATAGGTACGTTTTTCTTCTACAACAAGGAGATACATATTCTGCATATCATAAAGAAGTATGCAAAAATGTACAATGAAGATGAGACGAACTCAAAATATACCCTTTTTAAACATATTAGTCATGAATTATAATATTGAGGGAAAGCTATGACTATTTGTCACAGCTAGGAGTTTGTGTAACAATTGATTTTATAACCGAGTAAGAAATGCCACACAACGGCGTCTCTTTCGTTGACCAAAATTTCTCCTTTTCTCCCTATGTCACTCGCCGGCTTTAATTCATTTTCTTTTTACGCTAAAATACATTATTGGTTTTTTAAGTTTATTGAGTTTTTTGAGAAGTTTGAAATTAATGTTATTGGTCCTTAAGTTTAAAAATGAGCATCATTGATTCTTATGTTAACTGTTAGTGTTTTTTTTTTCTTAAAAAAAAAAAAAGTGATTAAGAGAGTAATAATGTGACATTTTTAAATAATGTGGCAATATATTTTTAATATTAAAAAATTATACATCATTATTCACACATCAGAAAACACAAGATTCATGGAAGACCCAATTAAATCAAATCCGTTTCTAATGGATTTTCCGCATAAAATCTGAAAAAAAAAATCAAGAATAAATCGATGAAATTTTTGTTCAGATCAAAGATATAATTTTGATATATTTTGCAACTGAGAAAGCCCAAAATTAGTATTAGAAATATTCGATTTTGAATACGCATCAGAATTTTTACCATTTTTATTTTTTTATTTGCACTAAAGCCAATTAATACGGCTGTAATTGTTACAAATATGAGTTTTGCCAAGAAGTAACTAGTTGCTGAATTTATAAAGCTCATAATGATAAGGACACTAGACATGGTGCACTAGATACAAACTTAACCCTAATAATAATTTCATACATTATGTGATGTGATCTTATTGTGGTGTACGTAGTATAGCCTTTTTGCGCATGTGTGTTAGGGGCAAACCTAGTCTACAGCTTCGCGGAGTGAAAATAGGCAAAAGAAGAAGCAGCAACTTTGAAAATGACTCTATATATGTATATAATTTTTTCTTTTTCACATTGGAATCGATTTGATACAAATTATGCACATCTATCTGTATTTGATAAATTGTAGGGAAGTAGTCTGGTGGAATTATGAGCAATTTTCTTAATCAAAAGCACAATTTTGACCAAATTCTAGCTGTCCTGAATGTTGAAATTGGCAAACTTCCAAAAATAAGGAAATTACGAAAAATGAAGACCAGGCTGCAGTACAGAGCCCCCTGCCCTTGTTAAACTCAGTCATTGTTGAAACAAAAAGTTTACAAACACACACTTTGTCATAACTTGTTTAAGTGTCAGCTAGTAATTGGAGTGTTTTGAGAGGTGAAGCCATGTGTAAATTATGTAAATCCAATCACTAATTGACACTTAAACAAGTTGTGATAAAATATATGTCAAGTCGCTGAAAAATGAGCTTGCTAATTTAAATCCATGCCAATATGCCATGTCATTTCCAGCCAAAGAATTAAAGCCAAGTTTTTGTTTTTGTTTTTATTTTTAAATCAATTATATAGAGCATCTCTCGAGCACTTCATTATAATTGAAGTTAGACTTCTTTCAAGAAAGACAAATTACTTCTATTTATGTAGGGCATTTCTGTTGTTGTAGGTTGCTTGTTAGCTTAGACAGCTTTACGTCCATGTTCAACAGATTAATAAATTGATCAACCTAGCTAGCTATACAAATTTAATTATATGAGTTCAAATCAACTTGTATGATAAGATAATATTTTGCTCGAGTTATATAATATATTTGTATATTTCAGTTTCCGTTCTTGGTGCATGATGGGTTTATATATATATATATAATTACAAATCACGATCACACATGATTAAATTAAGCATATGATTCGAAATATATTTGTATTTTTTTAACAATGATCCATGAAGACTTGCGGCGGCTATAAAGGATATGGACAAGTGAATAATACCAAACGATTGAAATAATGAAATTGAGTTCTTTGATGTTGGCATATCTATGAACAATCCCGTTTTATATTATCCATAACGTATATAAAAAGTGTGACATAATTTTCAACTAGAGAGTAACATGGTTGAAGAACAACCAGCATGTTAGCCTAGTTGGTAGCATCACAGAGTTTGGGGGGTTTTTTTTAGAGAGAGATTAAGTTAAACATATCAAAATAATCCAAAGAATAAGTTAACACAATGTATATATAAAGTATGTAGTTTTTACATAATTTAAAATAAATTTTTTCATCAATAAATTGTAAACTATCTTTTACATCATATTGGTAACAATCATTATTTTTAAACATTTTAGATCAATATATTTTATTAGATAAATTAGACATAGTTGGAGTATAATAATAGTTTCAGAATTTTTGAAACATGTAAAAAATCAATTAATTTAAAATAATAGTCACTTTATATGTCTAAACAATACAATTCAATATGAAAAATATTAAATTAAAGGAAAATCGAATTCATAAAAGACAAACGTAATAACTGCAAAAAACAAAAAAAAAAAAACAAAAAGGGTTTTTATTTTTATTTTTATGTGGTCCTCTTAGGATGAAGATTCAAGCACTCTTTCATAAATATGTCATGATCCTGGTTGTTCATGTTTGCCATCAAGGGTATATAGCCTATCGTCCTTTTGGGTTCATACATCCTTCTCCACTGACCACTGACCAGAAGTAAAGTTGTAAATACATTAATAGGAGGCCCACTACTTTCGGTGCTCGAGTTGAATGAAATTTCAATAGAACTTAGATACAAACGTACAGTACCTTAGGCATAGGTGTAATATGTTAAGTTTTTAAATAATATGTTAAGTTTTTAAAATAGATTCAAACACCTGGTTGTATTGACCAATAATACAATAGGGATTTAGTTATTGTTGTTATTGTCGGCGTTTCTTTACTTTTTTTATCAGAAGTGTTAACAACTTGTTAATTGGTTTGAGATAGAAGGATTGGACTTTGGAGTTTGATTGACATTGGATATGTCTTTTTGCTTATTTTCGGTGCATCCTTCAATTATGTTTTGAAAAACACTATGTTTTCATTGAGGACGCAACCCATTTAAGTTTCCTTATAACTGTGAAGAAAGTGAGGAAGGAAATTAAGAACAAGGATTGTCTACTTTTATACATGTAGATTTATCTCAAGAAATAATTTAATTATCTGTCAGATAAGTTTAATTTGTAATTGCTTTCCAGATACTTCTTCCATAACGCAAGGAAACTTTCATCATTTATGGAAAATTTTTGTTTGTTTTTGAAATTTTTGATTGAACTTAGCTATCAAATTGGATGATGTTCTTGAAACCCCATTATCAGATAATATCGTGTCTTGTCTCTTTGTTTTCCAAAAATGGGAAGACTTATCAGTACCATAAACTACAAAATGAAATTTGAACAAAAATTTCTACCTTTTACTCAAAAAAAAAGGAAAAGAATAAACTTTTTTTTTTTTTTTGGAGATGGAAAAAGAATACACTCCAGAAAGTTCTCTTGTGACAAATTTAATCCGGATTTATTACTGTTACTAATTTATACTTTTTTTTTTTTTGAGAAGATACTAATTTATACATTGTATTATATAAATCAGGATAGTTCTGATAAAAAAAGAAGAAGGAACAGTTTAGCCGATCCGTCCATATCTATTGAAACCACTAATGTAACACTCTATCTAGCAGAAGAAAAATTTTCAATGGCGCTAATTACATCCAAACACCATCATTTTATTGTGGACAGCTTGTCTTTTTCTTTATATTTGAGGGGGAAACTTTGAGAGAGAGAGAGAGGACAACACAGACAATACAGAGAGAGAGAGAGAGAGAGAGACAACACAGAGTAAGCAAAACGTTGTCGTTTGCAAGTATCTAGTGCTAATGACAATTTTCTTTATGTCATATAGATTCTTCTACTACCATTTTTTAAAGACTTTTACCATTAAAAAAAAAAACACAAGCGAAAAAAGAAAAAAAAGAAAAAAAAAGAGGGGAATGCAACATTGCTCAGAGCATGGCCTCCTTGGCTTCTTGACAATACCCTCTATAATAATAACAACAACAACAATAATAATAATAATAATAAAATGTTATATATAAAAATTTAACTAGTTCCACTTCTACACCCTCCCCTAAAATTTTAAAAAACTTATCCTACATTCATGGCATGCAATGTCTAATGTATCATTTTTTGCTCTTATTACTATTGTGTCATAAGTAGCTCAAAGTTTACTTAAGATATATATTATTTAAGAAAAAAAAAAGATGTGCATTTCTAGAATTTNCTGGATGCAAACTACAGCACAAGAATGCTGATCAGAAAATGAAGCTGAGTAATGACAGTGATGAGGCAATAATCTATACAAAGCCAGAGGATGAAATTTTTCACAGGGTAGTGATACTTGTATTATGTCTCTCCATGCCAGGAAAAAAAAAAAAAAAAAAACCTTTATTATGTACTTTTTTTTCTTCTTCTTTTAACTTAGTGTACTTATGCGGTGTATTATTTCAGCTTAGCCAGTGGTCGTTCAGCTTTCCTTTGCACACTCAACAGCCAACTCATGAGGTTAGTAGTTTTGTCAACCTAACATAATTTTTGACTTGCCCTAATTACACTAAAACTAGTACTGCCCACCCCCAAAAAAAAAAAAACAAAAAAGAGAAGGAAATAACTTAGAGCACAATAGTATGAGTTCAAATTTCCTTTATACACTTAGCAGGTTGCAAGTTGTGAGACAAGTATTTCTGTTACGCTACATACTTTGTTGCTGAATGTGCAGCGAATGTTTCAACACTTCTTGATTGCTGTGCCAATATCTATGAACCAAAATTCTTTGTTTCCTTCGTAGGCTTGCAAAATGTTCTTGTTTCATACTCTTTCCCTCCCTCTCTTAGTTTTTTGTTCAGGTATATTTTAAGCGGTGTGGGGCTGGGTCACAAATATTTTGTGTTCAAACTTAAATATCTCCCTTGTAGCCTCGTAGGCAAACAGGCACAAATTTTCCAAGATCTGAATGTGCTTCCGGATTTTACTTGCCTTTTCTTATCTGAATATCATTGCTTATCTCAGCACAGAAAAGATGGGAGTTTCTGCAAAAGATTTAGCTTAAGTCATTTACATCAGAAATATGTGAATTAATTTGATATCCAGTATCCCACCCAAGTGTCCTCTTTCAGTGGTACTTTCTTGTTTTTCATTGATGCTAGTGTAGTGGACAGTCGTGTGTTGCTCTGTGGGCCTGTGGCTTTATTCTTGGGACTAATGGTTTTATAATTTAATATTCTATTTATTCGGCTTTCATTAATTTTTTTTGCAGCTAAGAAATTATCGGTTTATGGGATTAGTCATGGCTGTTGAAGCAGAAAAAATTTCTACATTCCGACAAGAGTTGAAATCTTTAATAAATGAATCCTGAGGCCAAGCATAAGGTATCAAAATTTTTTAGTTTATAAGCCTTCATTTTTCTTCTGTCAACATTTCTAAATTAGCTTTCAACTTTGTTGAGCTTTGTCCAAGAGGTCTGAGGTGCCTTTTTTTTTGGGTGGGCATTTTTCTTGTACCATGGGGAATTTATCTGTAAGGATTTCACTAAATTTTGTAATCATCGGTAGTAGACCTGATTTACAAGACATTTGTCTTCTATGTTCTGTCATTTTTTCTTAAACGTTTTAACCGTAGTTTGTCTTCTATAGTTTTCCAATTATTTGAGATTTTGGAACATTTATGGCAGTTAAAACATGGTCGTGACAATATTAATGGTGACAGAAATGGTTAATTGATGACTTAAAGCCTCGAAAAGAAGCTTAATACCATGAGTAATTCATGGCTTCATAACATTAACTCATTAATAAATAAATGACAGTTAGTTAAATAAATGAGTAAGAAAGTAAGTTGTCATTCTTGTAGATGTTTTATGGCATCAGGTATACAGGTACAAACTTAAATAGAAGACAAATTAGAGTATGGAAATTTTATTTTTGAGGGTTAAATAAGCAAAATTTTTATTTTCCTCTTATTTTATTTACAGTCCTCGTTAATTTTTGTTGGGTCTAAAAATTTAAAGATGATGAACCACCTCAAACCTTGTCTAGGTATGGGCTTCATGGCCTTGTCCAGGACCAGGAGATTCGCAATCCAACACAGGGCCCTGATCACATTTAACTTGTACATAAAGTGTCCCAGTGTGTTTAGCAGGCTATTAAATGATAAAGCCCTTTGCCACGTGATGCCATGTTCTTTTGCGTTTTCATGCCCTGGGAAAAAGTCATTAATAACGCCTCAACAATCATAAAATTTAACAGCCCAAAGGGCCCATTATTGTTTTCTGGTTTAACTTACACGCAGGGTTTTCAAGATTTTTGTAGCTCAATTAGTTGGCACCTAGTGTGTCTAATGAATACATTTAGGATTTAAATAACTCTCTTATTGTAACTATCAAATTATTTATAAAAAAAAAAAAAAAAAAACAAAAAACAAAAAATAAAAGCTTGTACTTAGTTGTTGAGAAGCAAAACAATAAAAAAATCAGGGTAAGGGTTCAAGTGATAGTCCAATTATAATAATTTGAATCCTAGCTCTTTTTTTCATTTTAGCTCAACTAGTTGGCACCTCATAATGTTTTCAATTGAAACATTTAAGGTTTAAATTACTCTTCTTCCATTGTAATTGTTAAATTATCTATATATATATATATATATAACTTGCACTCGGTTGTTGAGAAGCAAAACAATAAAAAATTAGGGTTCAAGTGATATTCAGTTATAATAGTTTGAATCTTACTTCTCTTCAACACCCCACCCCCCCCCCCCCCAAACACACACACACACACACATTCCCATATACTGTGTTTGTCCCTAAAACTTGCTTGAAGTTTGGTTTTTGTTCTTAAAATTATTGAAAACTTGACATTTTCTATAATGTCATTCACTCTCATTAACTTTAATTCTATGTGCCTAACTAGGTTATAGTAGTATTTTTAGTATTAGAGATTTACACGTTTGATTTGGACCGTTAAATTTAAAAGAAAACATTCATACTTGAGGTGAACATGTGGCACAAAATTATTGGTTAAATACTTAGTATAAAAGATCTTTTTTAGTTTAGGCACAAAAAAGAAAGAACATTGTTCAATTGTTAAGGGGTGAATTAAAAAAAAAAAAAAAAAAAAAAAAAAAGACTTAAAGAGCAACGTTTTCTATTGTTTGGAGAAGAAAAACGAAATTCATATAAATTTTAAGCACGAATACAATATTCTTGCCAAAAATCAACGTAGTTGTAGAATTATTCATATATTAACTAATTACTTAAGAACGGAAAAGGAAAAAAATCATTGTTCAATAGAAACCTTTTTTTTTTTTTCAATATTAATGTAAAATTTCTTTCAGAACTTTAGGACAAAATAAAACATTGGTCGTATCCAACAGCAATGTACCATTTAAAAGATGAGTGGCCAATTCAGCCTTATACGTGTCACCGTTTCCATTTCCATATATAGTCATGCCAGGGGTCCATATTCCATAATCATATGTCCCAGTCCTATTGAGCCCACCAGCCACCATTGTTAGGAAACACAGATCCCAACCCAGGATATGTGATATGGTGCTAATAAAGTACTATCAATAGAAAATAGAGAACAAAAAAAAAAAAATCAATGCATGCACATATAAACACTAGACGTGACTCACCTAAAATTAAGATTTTTTTTCGAGGTAATTCAATAGTTAAGGGTGAAGAGTTTGAATTTTGAATGTATTTGTTGGAAACACTAGAAGGCACTAACCAATTAAATTAAAAGGCTTTTGATATCTAAAATTAAGATTATATCTATGTAATCACTTCATTTTTGTTATGATGGTTACCATAATTACATGCTACACGCACGTGTGAATTATAATAATGAGCTCAGAATTTTTAGTAGTGATAGGAAACCATTAATACCGAATAATAGGGGAAGGGGTGACCTATAGACCTTGAATCTCCGACATAACATTTATAGTAGATTATACTCAAGCACATATCTCTTTAACCATCTCCTCTACCCATTTCCTAAGGGCAAAGGCCCCTTAGAGACATTTGAAGCACATCCATACCTATTTATTTTAAGTTAGGAATCGGGACCCACCCAAAACTCAGACCTGCAAATCTGCAACGGTGATTCCACTTTTTTGGGTCCTCCTTGAGTAGGTGTCGAAATTTATTTTTTTTCAGAGAGAGAGAGCTCTAAACTATAATGTAGAGGAAAGAGGAACATGAAGCACATGGTAGGGGATTGGGACTTGCTGTCCTGTGGCCCCAAAATGATACCTAAAGATATTGACGAATCATTGGAGTGAAATCATGACAAGTTTTGCACCATGTGTTAAGGATCGTGGGATGGATTGTTGTTATTATTATTATTATTATTATTATTTCATGATTTTGCATGTGAGAAGATATAGAACAAAGTCATTTACATAACTTAATGCACAAATTAATGTGGTGCCAAAGTTGTGATTGATAGATGAGAAAGTGATGATAATAATGAGATTATGTTCTCATCAATTACAACTTACCACCATAATAGAGAAGAAAATATTGTAAAATATATTACATACCTAGCATTACTTAGATATGAAACATACTCAAACTTATATAGTTTCCTAATTAAGATCAATCCATCAAAATTTTCTAGATTGTGGACCAAATAACTTCAACAAGGGAAAATATCATATTTGGTCCTTTTTTGCTAAACGGAAAGGAGGGGGCGGGGAGGTGAGTGACTCACCCTCCTCGGCATAACCATAGGGGCACCCTCCAATAGAGAATGTTAGATTGAGCCATAGCTATTGTAATCAGAGATGACCACAGACCTTACTCTAACCCCACAAGAGAGCTAGTAAATCAAGGATTAGTTACAAGAGGCAACCCCACTCTCTGTTAAGGTTCGAACTTTTTTATTGTTTTGCTTCTCAACAACTAAGTACAAGCTTTTATTTTTTGTTTTTTGTTTTTTTTTTTTTTTTTTTATAAATAATTTGATAGTTACAATAAGAGAGTTATTTAAATCCTAAATGTATTCATTAGACACACTAGGTGCCAACTAATTGAGCTACAAAAATCTTGAAAACCCTGCGTGTAAGTTAAACCAGAAAACAATAATGGGCCCTTTGGGCTGTTAAATTTTATGATTGTTGAGGCGTTATTAATGACTTTTTCCCAGGGCATGAAAACGCAAAAGAACATGGCATCACGTGGCAAAGGGCTTTATCATTTAATAGCCTGCTAAACACACTGGGACACTTTATGTACAAGTTAAATGTGATCAGGGCCCTGTGTTGGATTGCGAATCTCCTGGTCCTGGACAAGGCCATGAAGCCCATACCTAGACAAGGTTTGAGGTGGTTCATCATCTTTAAATTTTTAGACCCAACAAAAATTAACGAGGACTGTAAATAAAATAAGAGGAAAATAAAAATTTTGCTTATTTAACCCTCAAAAATAAAATTTCCATACTCTAATTTGTCTTCTATTTAAGTTTGTACCTGTATACCTGATGCCATAAAACATCTACAAGAATGACAACTTACTTTCTTACTCATTTATTTAACTAACTGTCATTTATTTATTAATGAGTTAATGTTATGAAGCCATGAATTACTCATGGTATTAAGCTTCTTTTCGAGGCTTTAAGTCATCAATTAACCATTTCTGTCACCATTAATATTGTCACGACCATGTTTTAACTGCCATAAATGTTCCAAAATCTCAAATAATTGGAAAACTATAGAAGACAAACTACGGTTAAAACGTTTAAGAAAAAATGACAGAACATAGAAGACAAATGTCTTGTAAATCAGGTCTACTACCGATGATTACAAAATTTAGTGAAATCCTTACAGATAAATTCCCCATGGTACAAGAAAAATGCCCACCCAAAAAAAAAGGCACCTCAGACCTCTTGGACAAAGCTCAACAAAGTTGAAAGCTAATTTAGAAATGTTGACAGAAGAAAAATGAAGGCTTATAAACTAAAAAATTTTGATACCTTATGCTTGGCCTCAGGATTCATTTATTAAAGATTTCAACTCTTGTCGGAATGTAGAAATTTTTTCTGCTTCAACAGCCATGACTAATCCCATAAACCGATAATTTCTTAGCTGCAAAAAAAATTAATGAAAGCCGAATAAATAGAATATTAAATTATAAAACCATTAGTCCCAAGAATAAAGCCACAGGCCCACAGAGCAACACACGACTGTCCACTACACTAGCATCAATGAAAAACAAGAAAGTACCACTGAAAGAGGACACTTGGGTGGGATACTGGATATCAAATTAATTCACATATTTCTGATGTAAATGACTTAAGCTAAATCTTTTGCAGAAACTCCCATCTTTTCTGTGCTGAGATAAGCAATGATATTCAGATAAGAAAAGGCAAGTAAAATCCGGAAGCACATTCAGATCTTGGAAAATTTGTGCCTGTTTGCCTACGAGGCTACAAGGGAGATATTTAAGTTTGAACACAAAATATTTGTGACCCAGCCCCACACCGCTTAAAATATACCTGAACAAAAAACTAAGAGAGGGAGGGAAAGAGTATGAAACAAGAACATTTTGCAAGCCTACGAAGGAAACAAAGAATTTTGGTTCATAGATATTGGCACAGCAATCAAGAAGTGTTGAAACATTCGCTGCACATTCAGCAACAAAGTATGTAGCGTAACAGAAATACTTGTCTCACAACTTGCAACCTGCTAAGTGTATAAAGGAAATTTGAACTCATACTATTGTGCTCTAAGTTATTTCCTTCTCTTTTTTGTTTTTTTTTTTTTGGGGGTGGGCAGTACTAGTTTTAGTGTAATTAGGGCAAGTCAAAAATTATGTTAGGTTGACAAAACTACTAACCTCATGAGTTGGCTGTTGAGTGTGCAAAGGAAAGCTGAACGACCACTGGCTAAGCTGAAATAATACACCGCATAAGTACACTAAGTTAAAAGAAGAAGAAAAAAAAGTACATAATAAAGGTTTTTTTTTTTTTTTTTTTCCTGGCATGGAGAGACATAATACAAGTATCACTACCCTGTGAAAAATTTCATCCTCTGGCTTTGTATAGATTATTGCCTCATCACTGTCATTACTCAGCTTCATTTTCTGATCAGCATTCTTGTGCTGTAGTTTGCATCCAGAAACAAATAAAACGAATAAAACCAATTGTAACTCATCTCTTAATCAAAAGCAAACTACAATAGTAAGAAAAGATGATACGATACTGTACCTTGTAAATTTTACTGAAAATTATATAAAACTTAAAGCAGAAAGAATTCCTGAGCTCTTCTGTGGGCTTCCAAAGGCAAAACAAGAATATCAGAACATAATAAGGATGCTGTTTCCAGCAGGTAAAGAAACAGACATTTTTCACACTCATCCATCCACAAATGCTATTATCTAACCTCATCTTCTGTAGCCCAAAAGACTTCATCAAAGAGGGCATCGTAAAGAGGTGGCAGAAGCTGGGGAGGAAGATTCACCACACGCTGAGAGACCAGGAGACCCACATTCTGTGCTTGCTCACCCAAAAGTAATCTTAAGTCATCTACAACATCCTTCTCCTGGCATGATTTAAGGAGGAACTCCTTGATCTCCATGATACATTTATGGTCCTGATAAGTACAAATATATGACTTCTGATCAGTCAATTGTTATGAGGGTTAGTTTATCTACAAATGTTGAAATTACCAGCCAGTCAGCAATCAAACTACACTTGATTCTATCAAAAGGAACTGCTAATCAAGTAACTTTCCCCATCAATTCAATATGAGATCAGGTGCAGAAGATAATCAGGGTTGAAGCAAGGACTTAAGACTGAACTCGCATTTGAGTCTGGAAATTTTTTTATAAATTTAGTGTCCTTTTATATACAATGTTAATATGAAATGCTAATTCATGTGCAAATACATTAAACTAGACGTATTGCATTGTGTTAGTCAGGTGACCTTCCCTACCCCATGCCTAATAAAACTTCTCTTCTCTTGGGCATATAATCAGGTTATGAGCATATTTTTGGATTAAATAATATTCAGGATAAATTACAAATATTCACCAAAACTATCACCCAAGTTGCAATGTCCCCTTATATCTGAAACTGAGCGACCAGTGCCCTAATATTGCTCAAAAATTCCAAAATGGCCCTCTACTGTTCCAGTTTCCCTCAAATTAACAGCAGATTATTTCAGAAATGTGCCACCAAACCAAAGTCAACAACAACAACAAAAGATGCAACCAAAGCTCTCTTCAGGTTTTTCTCCTTCTCATGTCCATTGATATGCTCTTAATTTGAGGGCAATTAACAGCAGGGGGGCTATTTGAAATTTTGGGTAACATTAAGAGTTTGCTTGCTTAGTAGATTCATCGCAACTCATGTAACAGTCTAGGATGGGTACTTGCATTTACATAATATTCAAGTCTATTAAAGGTGAGATAACTGTGGGTCTTTTCTTTATAAGTAAATATAAGGCTTTATAAAGAGAAAAAGCAATAATGGAGGATGGGACAAATTTAATAGGGGTCATATTCAATTTGGTGTCGCCTCATCCAAAACCACCCCATTGACATCCCTAAAGCAGTAGAAAAGTCAAACAGATTGAAGCCATACATTTCTGCATATCTAATTATATAACAGCAAACTCCTACTGTTTTAAATGTGGCACAAACATTATTGACTGGCAATTGCAAACATATATATCAGGAGACTTAATAATAGAGTCAGTTTGTAGTGCATATGCCACACCACTGAAAGAAGAGATAAACATTGCAGAAAATATGGTTGGGATTTAGAAGTATTTGTCCCTTGCCTTATATCTTCCCAAGTTTAGAGCAGTCACAATAGAAAAAACTCCATCATCTTCATCACCCTCTATTTTAACAACAGTCCCCACTGTGGTCTGCCCCAATATCAAGTCAACAAAACCACTCAAATCCCACAGCTTATTATCGAGGTAGGCTTGCAGCAATGTCTTCACTCCATGAAAATCATTGGATTTTGGATCAAAGAATGCAAAATCTGCTTGAACGTTTCCCTTCACATGTACAAATTGAACTTGCATGAATACACACACTAAATCAAAGTGAAAAACAATGATCAAAACTTAATAAAATTTTATGTGTTGTAAACAATTGTAGTTAACATTTGGGACAATCGGTAGAGTAAAGTGAAGGATCGAACTTAGGATCTCCTGCTCTGATACCATTAAATTACTGATTTTCCCAAAAGATTAAACTATTAGGATATGGTAAATTTAATCATTTAACCACATACTTATATCACTCCTCACATGTGGGCTCAAACTACCTTTTCATAGGTGAGCCCCAACATGTGGGAATTTAAATGGGAGGTAGAGTGGAGGAGACACAGATTGAACTTAAGACCTCTTGTTCTGATACCATGTTAAATTACCAATTCTCCTAAAAACTTAAGCTATTAGGAAATTGTGAATTTAATCACTTAACCCTAATTCTGATAAAAATAATAATTTATATTGCGAGAAAGAAAAACTTACATCAAACTCCTCTTCATCAGAAGACTCAGATGGTTCGCTCCTTTTTTCCAAAGTATCCCTTAAAATTCTGTTATCTGAAAGCAGAACAGAAGAGCAAGTATGGGCCTTATTTGAATTGTTTTTGAAAACTGCTCTCAAAAACATGTTCTCAAGAAAGAGAATAGAATACCGTTTCATGCTGTTTTTTAATATCAAATGTGTTTGAAAAGATGTAACTATAGAATTGTTTTTCAAAAAATAAAACACCAAATTTTTTTTAATATAAGTAAACAAATTCATTGAGAGCGCAAGGCGCAACCCACATACATGAGAAGTATACAAGTGATACACACACCAAGAATCAAGGAAAAACAAAGAGATCAAGAAATTCTAGCAAGTTTGAAGAATAAAAACAGTCACTAGCAACTAAGCAATTGTAAAGGATTTTCAATAGTAGTACCTTCAACTCAGAGGCTGTTTTCTCGTGAATGGCATTCCATATGCTTGCATTACAATGCCTACCAAGCCTTCCTTTCCAACAAGTGAAAAATCCACCACTCACCTAGGCATGACCCACTACAGCCCAAACAACATAAGGCCATATCCCAGAGTTCCTTGGCTACTTCACAATGGAGGAGAATATGATCCATGGTTTCCTCACTCTTTTTGTACATACAACAACAATCCACAACTATAATGTCACACTTCCTCAAATTATCCATCATTAGGATTCTACTAAACGCTATAATCTATGCAAAGAATACCACTCTCAGAGGGTTCTTGGTCTTCCAAATACTATTTTAAGGGAAAGGGGTTCTGCCATTAGAGGTCGTCTTTTTTCTTCTTCTTTTTTTTCTTTTCTTTTTTTAAGTAACATTAGAGGTCAAAACTTTATAATACATTTAACCTACAATGGCTAATGGAAGGGATCCAATAAATCTTATCTTCTCCATCTCTCCTCAAATTATTGGAACAAAGAGAATTAGGAAGAAGAAAAACGATCAAACTCCCAATCCTACAAGTTTCTCATGAACCCAATGTAATCAAACATTAGACATTCATATACTCTGCCACTAAAACCTCCTTATGACAGGCTATCTAAAACCATTAGACATCCATAAAATAGTGGAAACTTGTTTGGATGGTGACAACTGAAAAGAGTGTTTAAAACACTGAAAACTCACAAGGTGCTTGGTTAATTGTTTCTTTGCTCAAAAGTTTTTTAGTCCATTCTCTCTCTCTGAGCACACCCACACATGTGCCCCCATACCCTCCTTCACATGCACAAAGATAAAGTAAATCCAAAACCAACAATGACAATGTAAAGCCTCACACTCCCAAAAACACCAAAAATCCCTTAAAGAACAAAATCTCCAAAATAATCCCAATTTGAAACATAACCAAAACCTCCTTTTTTGTTTCATCCAACACTACCAAGAATGTCTCCAACCTATAAATCACACCCTGATTTTTATCTCATAAAACTGCTTTCCTATAAACCACTAACATGTAATATAGAATGGGTAGGCGCACAAGGTAGAATTTGTGCTTGTGCTTGTGTGGGTGTGCGGAAATAGGAGATGGCAGAGAGATGGCTAGATGTTTTTGTGTGTACTATATACATTAGAGACAGATGGTTTTGGTTGCTTCTGGGTGAATGTGTTTTTGTGTCAAGGTGCAAATAGGCCAAATCAAGTGTTATCAATGGTGGAGGCAAAACATGATTAATCGACCATGTTAAGGACCAATTTGGCCAGTGATCGAGTACCAGAAGGAATCGAAGCAAAAATCTATTGATGAGTGGTAAGACAGGGTAGCAAGGGCTCAAATTTGGTCTTTAGTAGTGGCAGAGATAGAGGATGCAAAGTCAGCTAGAGGCAACCAATGGCTCATGCCTACAATTTAGTGGTTAGCTAGCAAAGTAAGATGCGCCAATGTGGGGCTGTAGTGTAGGTGTGGTAAATCGTGCGTGAGGGGGTAAATCATGTTACAATTTTCAAAATTGGCTCTAGAACACCCCCTCCCCCAGCAAAAAAAAGAAAAGACAATTCATGCAGATAGAAAATGAAAACAAAGTGTTACATCCTGGATTAAGATGAAGAGTTTACTCAACATGAAATTGCAAATACCTGCAGAGTTCAGGGGAGATTCTCTGTGGAGTTTGGAGTCTTGCATTCGACGTTTTGCCAAGTAAGAAGAGGCTACCTGAGCAGCTGAACGAGAAAAAGAGGAGAAGGTCAGAGGCCGAGGTTTCAACAATCGCTGGTGCCTTGTTGGCCTCCGGGGCATCTTGTTAATCTGTGTAAATCCAACAACAACAAAATCGAACGTCAAGTTCATCAAATTTGAGTTTAGATTTGATGTTATGAAGCAAAATTTGCTAAAAATGATGAGCTTGAGTAAGTGTGATACATATCAGACAGCATTTCATATCAATGACTAAAAGACATACACGTTATTCAGCAAAAAAAATAAAAATAAAAATGTACATGTTAGTGTCAAAGCATGTTTTGATAATTAATCGAGTTTATTAAAGAAAATGACTTTACAATGTAGAGATGAAGCTCTAACAAGCAAATAGGATAAAGAAGCACTAGCTCATGTTCACTACTACCTCTGACTCATAGCTTCATTAGTCAATGAGAGACATTAGCTACCCACCTTGTGTGCAAAACTACACAGCACCATGTGTGCCACAGAGCACACCCCTCCTAATATAACAAATTAAAAAACAGACAAAAATAGAGTAGAATAAATTTTTTTTTTTTTTTTAAATGAATGAGCTTGAATATATTCACCAAATTCTATCTACCCGTCTTCTGTACCTTTCTCCTTATCTCTTTCTCAAATCCTCAAAGAACAATGAATGATGATCATTTCTTTTTGTGTAAAATAAAAATGTGAAGCTCATTTTTTTTTTTTTCCTCATTTTGGGCTAAAAGAGGTTTTTGGGTCTTCATTTGAGCTGAACATCTTCTTCTTTTTTTTCTTTTTGAACAGTATGAAAGTAGGAATTTATGAAAAAAGATGCAGTATACAGGAAATATACTTCATAACAACAGTACAGACACAGAAGAAAATTATAATCAGCATACAGAAAGCGAAAAGCAATCTAGCATGGACAGAAAATCAGAAGCAGAAGGGAACTGAACATCAAGTTTGCTATTTTATAAACCCAAATTGAAAAAATAAAAAACAACATGGTTAAATTTAATTAGGGAACTTAACATACAGATAAACTGGCACATCCTTTTAACCAAAAAAACAAAAATTTTGGTAAATCCTATTAAACATTGGTTCTAAACAAAATCATTGACCAAAAAACAAACAGATAAACTACAAATCCGGTCTAAGAGATTAACCACAAATCAAAACAAATAAATCCCTAAAAATTTTACCTTTCTCTCTACTCTCTGCTCTCCGCCTCTCTCTAGTCTCCAGTCTCCACTGTTCAGTCTGTTCTCATCAGCTCAAAGCTCAAGGCTCAAGCAAGGCAGCAAGCCGCCTCAGCCTCTCTCTGATTCTCTGCTCTCCGCCTCTCTCAAGTCTCAACTGCTCACCTCACCTCAGGAATCAGGTATAATAAAATTATTATAAATATTTGGGCACAGGGCACTCCATTTTATTTGTTAAGAACTTAAGATAACTTTGTTTATTTGGGCCCTCCCTGGCTGCTTTTGTAACTTTGTTTATCACTTATCAGTTTATCATTATGGCTGCCTGGACCCTCCCTGGACTGGGCGTTAAGTTTGGGCCTTCAAGTTTTTTTTTTTTTTTTGGTGGGTGGGTCTTATTAATAAGCCTTGGGTCAGTGTTATGGCTGTGCTTAAATATTTGTTATTCTTGTGCTTAATTTTTTTTTTTTTTAATTTATGCAGGTTGAGATTGCTAAAAAATTGTTATTGTTCAGTGAAACTATAATAATACTTTTTATATAAACCAAGTTCTATTTCTCATTTGCTCTATACTTGAAAGTTATTTTTTATTTTAGTCTTTATAAATATATTGTTTGATTAGAAATGTCTACTAGAAAATATGCATCTGGATATGAAAAACTTAAAAAAAAAAAAAATTTAATTGAGTCTCAAAAATGATCAATGGATAAATTTGTTATTAGTAATAAACAAAATATAACACAAAATTTAGATGAAAATAGACATAAACATATACATACACATAAACATACATTTTTAGTTCTCGCCTTAGGCCCCAAAATGTCTAGGGCCGCCCCTAAGTGTGAGATACCAAAAGGGCTCTCACCCAAGTGAATTGAGGAGCCCAACTCTAAATGTAGTTATTATACATTATGATATGATAAACTCAAATCATATATATATATATATATAAGGCTTATACTCAATCATATCAAAGAAAAGAAAAAACTATTCCCCTTTATTTTCCCACATTTTCTCAGCAACCAAACACCAAACACCAAGCAAACACAACAAAGTGTGTGTATATATATATATATATACTCAAAATCATGTATTTTTAGCAAGCAAAAAAACACAAAAATAACAACAAACAACTCACAATTAAGTAAAAAAGAGAAAAAGAGAACATACCCAAAATAAGAGAGAGGTGGAGAAAGGCAGGAACGATGGAGAACCAGCAGCGTGAACGATGGAGAACCAGCAGCGTGAACGATGGAGAAGCGGTGTGATAGAGAGAGAGAGAGAGAGAGAGAGAGAGAGAGGGGAGAAGAACGACTGTGAAGAGAGCAGAAAAAGTTGAGTAATTTTGATATAAGAAGAGAAAAAATAAAATTGTGTTCAATAGGGATCGAACCTGGGATTGTACCACTATAAATGTTTTTTACATATTAATATTTAAGGTAAAGTAAACTATTTACGCCATATTTTAATTTGGTTCCTAATTTTTCAATTGTATTAATTTGGTCTATTTTCATCCAAAAAAAAAAAAATGGTCTCTAACCTTTTAGTATCATGTCAATTTAGTCATGTTATTATCTTTTGGATAGAAATTGCGGACATGAGAAACAACCAAAACAAAAAAAAAAAAAATTAATTTCCGTTGATGTGGCAGTAAACTTTTTTTTTTTTTGGCTATATGCCATGTCAGCAATTTTCATTCGAAAGATAATAGCAAGGACTAAATTGATACAACATTGAAAGGTTAAGAACTAAATTGACACAATTAAAAAATTATGGATCAAATTGAAATATGATGTAAAAAATAAAGACTAAGTAAGTAGTTTACCCTTTTTTTATATATAAATAACGACAAAATTTAATTGAGTTTACCCTAAACACCAAACTTGCCTTTGACTATACTATGTGGAATGAAATTGGTAGGAGAGAACACCCATTTCATCATACTCCTTAAAAACTCAATTTTTCATTCCTCTAAAATTATGAGGAATTTGAGGGAATTGAATGAAGTTTAATGCAATTTCAAGAGAAATCCCCATAATGCTCTTTATATTTTACAAATTCCTTGTAACACACATCTTTTAGGCTTCGTTTGGGAGTTCATAAGGGAATGGAATGAACATAAGGGAATGGAAAGGAATGAAATGGAATTGAATGTATTTAAGTAAGGGAAATGAATGGAAAAAAAAAAATTGAATTGAATGGAAGTAAGTAACCTTGATTGGATGCTTTAAAATAAAGGAATGGAAAAGAATGAAAATGAATGGAATGTAAGTAATCTTGTTTGGGAGTAACATGGTGAGAATGGAATGAAATCATTTTATGACAATATTACTATTAGACCCCTATTTTAAAATAAAGGGTTGAATATATAGGAGTATTTTGGGAGTTTTAGTAAAAAATTCATTAAATCTAATTCTATTCCCTCCCATTCCTTCCAATATCGGAGGGAATGAAAATTTGAGGTTTTAAGGGAATAGAGAGAAATGCGTGTTCTGTCCTACCCATTTTATTCTCTCTCACTTAAACTCCCAAACAAGGGAATGAACTTTCCATTCCCTTGCATTAAAACTCTCAAACAAGGAAAGAGAAAAATATTCTAAAATTATTATTTTCATTCATTTCCATTCTATTCTATTCCATTCCCTTCTCCCAAACAAGACCTTATTATTTGACACATTTTACTCGATAAGTAATATTACAGTCATAAATTATTTTACAACGTTTTACAAAATGTTGTTGTGGCCAACTTTTTATTGGTTTTTATCTAGACTCATAACTAACATCACTTTTTCATTTACCAATAACCACTTACCACATCAACAATTTGTAAAAGAGTTTGTATCTTTAACATTACTCTTTACGTGATTCACATCTCTCTCTCTCTCTCTCATATTACCCTCCACTCTTTTATATCTTAGTCCCATTCCATTTTATTATAATTTACCCATTTAATTCTATTCCTTTACAAACTTCAAACAAAATCTTTCAATATAGTCACTAAGCAAGCAAATATACTCCAAATTTCACAACATAACATAACATCACAACAGCTGATAGATAACCAACTAAACACACAATAAATATAAATAGTTCCAAATTTCAAATTATATAAGAAACAACCCATTCATGCTAGTTGATATGTTTTTTATTTTTTCAAAGTCATGCTGGTAATTGATGACTTTTATTTCCTAAAGATCGTGAGGCAACAAAAAATTTGATGTTTGAGGATACTTATGTCGTGTTTGGCCGCTGGTAAAAAGGAGGAAAGAGAAAAATATTGCTCAATTTTGAGTTGAGTGATTTTATTTTTGTCGGATTAGTAAAGAATGAAAAGAACATTTGGACAAGTATAAATACAACAAACACAGATATTGACGCCAACATAAATTTCTAACAAATTGCAACAACAAAAACAAAAAAATTTAAATAAATAATAATAATAATAAAAAAGAAGAAGAAGAAGAAGAGACATTCACAGCTGTGGTGTGTAGAAGACAAATAGAGACTGCCGATTTGTTGGAAGACTGCCGGTCTTTTTGTGGCTGCAATGTGGGGGAACCAAGGATGGGTTTTGGGGGCTTTGGGCGGAACGAGTGTTACAACTAGCAATAGTAATTGAATTTCAAATCTGGACTAACCCAACAGATAGGAGCCTTAAGCCCTTAACTCGGTAAATGGTAAATTGATGAACCATTTATGCAGTTGAACCAGTAAAATCCAATAAAGTCCAGTGAGACTTTTGCAACTTTTGAGCTGTGATCCGAATCGGTCATTTTCACCACTCGTTTTTGTAATTTGGAAAAAATATATTACATTGGATTACCATTTTCTAAATGAGGAGTGTTATGAAAGTAAAAGATTTTATATAATTATTATGATGACGAACTTTTCAGTTTTCAATTAAGATAGAATTTCAAGTTTTAGCTCAGATTGTAATTCATGGTTGCAACTAGTGAGATATGCAAAATCTATAGAATGTGACTTTGGAATTTGAGGTATGCTTAATTTTAAGTCATGTGATAGGATTTTATTTGGCAAAGACATTGCTACGATTTTATGATATCCTTTTATTTTATGCTTTTATAGTGTTGTTACTTGTGAAACATGACTAGTTTTTTACAATAAATTTTAATTAGTAACTTATTCTCTCAAAGAATATAATACTTAATCTTCCAAAAAACAGTAGGACTCTAAATGAATTAAACTATTCATAAACAATTCAGGTTTGGCTCAATAAAAAACTCATTCACATTCGCTTATTTATAAATGAGCCAAGGTTGAGCCTTAATTTTTAAACTTGTTCAATAAACGAACTAGGTCCAAGGAAAAAAAAATTGTTTATAAACAAGCTCATGAAAAATAAAGATAAAAATAAAATGATTTTTTGGAATTCTTGGAGTTTGTTACGCAAATCAAGACAAATAAAATATGGTATCAACAACATTAATAGAATATGTTCTATAATATAATGATCAATATTTTATATGATGGAGAATATTATGTTGGATGTGATAGGTGGACAAGAATACATGTGACTAACCTTTTAGGATTATGACTTTGTTGTTGTTGTCGTCGTCGTTATCTCGGTTAAAAATGTATTTTTTTTTTTTGTTTTTTGTTTTTGTTTTTTACAAAATTTAATAATTTTCTCTTATAAATTTATTTGTTATTTAACTTTTTAGGACTAGGGTTTTGTTACTACTGTTGTTGTCGTGGTCGTCTTGCTATGAAAATATTTATAATTTTTTATTGTATTTATTTTTCTATTTGATGCTTATAGCTCTACAAGGAAAGCAAATATTAGTTTTGCATGCATCTATTAAATTAGTTGTTAAATATTTTAGCTCCTGCTCCAAAACTTTTATTGGCGAGGTTGAGTAAAGTAACTGAGAATAGAGAAAAGATGAATTCCTTGTACCGTTCTCTTCTTGGCTTCAATGAGATTGATACATGCTATTCATATCTTTATGGTGTCAGATCAAATTTGTGAAGGAGAAAAATAACAATTTAGTAAATGGGTAGGCCTGTTTAGGTTACCTTTAATACAATGGCCATTCAACAATTTTGTCTCCTCTGCCTACACTAAATGACTTGTAAGGAATCAAACCCAGAGAGTCTACGATATTGAGTTCTACAAGAGAGCATCACTTGATTTCTCTCTCGCATAGATTCCCATTCTTTGTGAAAATTGGGGAGATTGTTGTGGAAATATATTTATGTATAAATCTAGAGATCGTTGTGTATATTTTGCCGAAATTTCACTTTGTATGAATCTTTAGGAAGCACAAATACTTCATTTATGGTGTCGTTCTTGTATCATACTCATGACAGACACTTAACACGCCTAGGACACTTTTTCATGAGTGTCTTGTCCGTTTCCCTTTTTAAAAATTAAAAAAGAACGTAAAACACGGCTAGGACATGAGAACAAGAGGAATCGAATACCCTTTAGCACTGGGCCGAAGTAGAGGAGTGCACTACCACTACTACACATGCAAGTGAGCAAGGCCTAGCATCTACACTTCGTATGTTGTGGTAGTGCACTCCTCTACTTCGGCCTAGTGCTAAAGGAAGAGGGGGAAGGTGGGGGTTTCCCCTTAACTACCACAGCATACGAAGTGCAAATGCTAGGCCTTGCTTGGTTGCATGTGCAGTAGTGGTAGTGCACTCCTCTACTTTGGCCCAGCGCTAAAGGAAGAGGGGGAAGGTGGGGATTTCCCCTTAAATCCCAAAAGGCGCCTTTTTGTGGGAAGACTTTCGTCTTAGCCTCCAATTAGGTATTGTCCTCTTCGGAAATGGCGTTGAGCCTTAGGCTCAGGCTTATAAAGCATGAGTGGGAGGCGTCTCTCCCCGATGTGGGATTAAGCAAATCCTTGAAGACTAAGGCTCAACGCCATTTCCGAAGAGGACAATACCTGACTGGGGGCCGAGACGAAAGTCCTCCCACAATTTGAATCTAATAAGTTGTTAAACTTGTTTTTAATACAAAATTATTAGTTTACTTAATTTAACCTAATAAAATAACATATAAGTTTTTTTTTTTTTTTTTTTGGCCCCCACAAAAATTATATATATATACTATACATAATTATAAAACATTTGGACCTGACCCCTCATAAAAAAAATCCTATGATCTTTATAAAAAAAAAAAAAAAAAATTAAGTAATAGACTTGGTAGTATAGTTATAGAGACCTCAAAATATATTCCATGATCTTCTTTTAAAAAATTAAGTAATAAGCTTAGTGGTTATAGAGACAAGTTATTTTTGTGCTCTTGTTTTCATTTTTATTGTAAAATTAATTCTTATATTTGCTAAAGTTTTATAATATTTGTGGTTTTGAAGACTTCATTGGTTCCATTGTGATTTTGTTATCAATTTGCCAGACAATTTCCTTATTTATATTGAAAATGAAATTACATGCATTATAATAGTATACAAAAGTTGTCATACATATAGGCAACCTTGAACCTTCTCTTCAAAGAAGTTATGACCATTTTTGACAAAAGTTATAACCATTAATTCTTGACCGTTAGTTTTGAATTATGATGTTAGTTATCTGTGGGGCCTAAGAACTTGGCAACCTCGGTCCATTTTATATCTGGCCCAAGGCCCATGCCGAGGAGGAAGGAAGGCCCAAGGAAGAAGTACAAAAGCCTAAATCGCCAGGAATCCTTTCTAGGACGACCCTGTCCTCGGCCAACCGAGCCCAACACTTTAGCCATGGTAGCTCGGTGGAAGAGCAAGTTCATGATAAATTGTCACCTCCGCATTAAGTGTGCTCACCTAACCCCCTGACCACATTAATAGTGATGTGACCTCTGAACATGGCTGCCTCAGTCGCTGCAACTCACAGAAGGGCTAGTAAAGCGGCTGATAGGACGGGCAGTCAGGAGGAGGGGGCATGGATGATCAATAAGTGGAAGAAAGAGGTTAGGGAAAGGGACTGGTGCCGAGGACAGATCTTGGAGGACAATCTTGATCCGCTGACGTCTAACGGTAGCGAATGGTGTTGAACGCTTCACCGCTCACTGCCCACCTGCTGGGGCCTACTTCTTGAACCGCTCTTTACAAATTCATTGTATTGGGCTAGCTGGGCTTGAGTCCACTCACTCAATAGTAGAAGTACTCGAATTCGGTCCCTACAATTGGCGTCGTCTGTGGGGAGAACTTGTGCGCTAGCAGGCGTAAAGGATCAATCGGTCCTATGATGCTAGCTTAGGCAAAGCCAGGCAGTCTCTCGTCACCGCCAATAGCACCGATGCCAGATCCCATCAAAAAAAAAAAAAAAACGCAACAGACAACGACGCATTTGCTCAAGAAACGGTTATAGCAGAAAAATAAAAGGATTCAGAGAAAAGGAAAAGTGAACAAACATTGCAACATTTTATTAAACAAAAAAATAAATACATGGTTGGTGGGAATTGGTTCGCCCAGAATTCGAAAGAAGAATTATCAGCGGCATTAATCCTAACCGAATTCCAAAAAAGCCACCAACTGCTCGATCTGCATTAATCCACGAGGGTATTAATGAGGGCGCGCCTCGCACAACGAAGCGTCAAACATGGAATGCGAACAGTCAAAAGACGCCTCATAATTAAAGAGGGCAAAAAAAAAAAAAAAGGTGGAGCGAAAGAGGGACAGGTCACCCTCGTCTAGGTCAATATGGGGCCAATTGCCCAGACTAAGGAGGAATCCACCCTCGGCAAAACATGGCTGATACCATTACCGCTCTAGAAGCGGACATTCCAGCGTCAAGGGCAAACTCCCTTCACCCCAAGTAGAAGAACACCTGGGTACTAGACTGAACCAAGGTCTTCCATGGTCCTCGGACCCAAACCTTCGATGAAACTAGTTACTTACAGAAGAACACCTGGGTACTAGACTGAACCAAGATCTTCCGCGGTCCTCGGACCTAAACCTTCGGTGAACCTAGTTACTTACAGAAGAACACTTGGGTACTGGACTGAACCAAGGTATTGTATGGTCCTCTGACTCAAACCTATGGGGAAATTAGTTACTTTCAGAAGAACATAAGCTTTAGACAGAACCAAGGCCTTGCATGGTCTTCGGACTTAAGCTTGTGGGAAAGCTAACCACTGCAAGGAGAACCTGGGTACTAGGCTGAACCAAGGTATTGCATGATCTTCAGACTCAAACCTTTGGGGAAACTAGTTACTTTCAGAAGAACATAAGCGTTAGATAGAACTAAGGCATTGCATGGTCCTCGAACTCAAGCCGTGGGAAAAATAGTCGCTTACAGAAGAACCTAAGGGTTGGACGGAACCAAGGTCTTGCATGGTCCTCGGACTCAAACTTCTGGCAAAACTAGCTACGTTCAGCAAAGGAGTAAACAAACTCAAGCCCATGAGTGCCACTTAAAGCATTCTGAGGCACATTGAACCTAACCCCTTAGCACAGTCAGCAACTAATGGCTTTCCTAAGCATTTTGTATTGTTTATCGTATCTCATTCATGTGCCGTGGAGCCAACATTGTGGAATCGTTCCCTCAGCATTCAATTCGGCAAAAATAGGTCGTGGTGTTAAGGTGATTCGATTGTCGATCAAAATCCAAGTGAGAACTATTGCTAGGGGCTCTACGTTTTGTTTGGTTGCCAGTTTAGAATGAAAAACGTGTTGAGTTTCGGAGATTGTGAAGCTTAGGTTATATAAGTAGCCAAACTCATCGCAACGACGATAGATGCCAAGTAAAAAGAAAAGGAGATCCATGCATTTAGTTTAAAAAGTAATATTACAATGTTTAAAACCAAAACAAGGTATACAGTAATGAATCAAGACAGAAAGTAAAGTAAAATGAAAAAGAAAGCAAGAGCAGAGTGACCCAAGCCTTTAAGATGGGGTAGCCTGTCAAGATGGCCTACTTCCCTAGCTCGGTGGATAGCTTGTCCTAAGGGGTCTGATGAGGGGCTTCGACTGGAGTTTCGGGACCCTGGCTCAGAGGGGCTACTTCAGAGGACCCTCCCTCAGCAGGAAGGACCTGAGGGATAGCGAGTGTGGCTTGGGAGTCAGCAGGAGGCCTCACCACATCTTGGGGCACTTCTAGGTTATCGGTTTTTGCCCCCTCCAATGCCTCTTGATGCACAGTCTCCTCGACAAGTTTATTAGATGAAACTAGGTCCTTGGCAGCACTGACCTGGCTTCCATCTGTCGCTCGTAAGTCAAAGCCCGCTTCGGAGGCGATGGAAGTAGTCTCGCGAATTACGGGGGCGTAGTACACTCTCTCGGCCCTCTTGAGTTTGGAGGAGGCCTCGACCCCCGCTTGGTTAAGGGCCTTAGTCTAAGTCTGGGAGCAGTAAAGCCTATATACCTCAAGGACTTGAGCCCTCAGGGCAGCCTTGGTCTTAGCCACTCCCACGGCAAAGGCCTCTTCCTCCGCTTGCTCTACAAAGTGCTCAGCATCTGTTCTTGCGAACACGGCTTCTTCTTTAGCCCTCAGGGCCTCATCCCTAGCGTACTCAACAATGCCTTTGGCCCTTACCGCCTTGGCCAACTTCTGCTTCAGGTCAGCAATATGCTCTTCGGCAACCTGCAGCTGACCCTTGGAATTGCGCAAGCGCGACGTCTGATCCTCAGCTTATTTCATGATGCCGACTAGGTCAGATACCGCATTGTCTCTGGCCTTTGTCATTTCCTCCAAGTCCTCCCTCGCCTTCTTGAGATCGACCTCAGATCTCCTAAGGGTATTCGCAGCCTTCAGGTATTTGTCGCGCTCCTGACCCGCGACTTTATCCTGGTTATCGACCTCCTCCTCCAGCCTAAAAGTGGCCTAGATAGCCTGCCAACCAAAATAAATACATCGTAAGTTGGGTGCTGAGTAATAAGATTCAAACAAAAGAACAAGCATCAGAAGGCTTACCATGCCCAAGTTCCTCTTAAGGTTATAGGCAACTTCTTGCCTCCTCATGTCCCCTAACTCAACCATGTCGGTGGGGAGAAGTAGGGACCTCCCTAGAGCATTGGCTACGCGAGCCCTCTTGCCCTTTCAAAAGTCCCTGAGGGTGGCATTGTCCATCAAAGGCTTCCCATGAAGTATAGCGGCGGGCAGCCAGGCCTGGGGCTTGGACTGCTGAATGACCTCTTTCCCTTTACCCTGGCCACCAATCCTCAGTTGCTTGGAAGGTCGGCAGGCTTCATCTTCCTCTTGGGGTGAATGAGATCTCCCCTCATCTACTGGGTCTTTGCCTTTGGAAGACCTCTTTCTCTTCAGATTGGTGGGCTTGAGCCGAAGATCCAAGATTAACAAAGTGAAGGATGACCTGGTCTGCGTCGGCAAAGGCTTAAGTGGGGGAGGAGGAAGCTTGGGTAGAGGTGTAAGAGGCTTGAGTTGTGACTCCCTCAGCGTGTCCTTCCCCAGCTGGCCCTTAAGCAAATCAAGCAAGTTGGTTTGGGGTCGTCTCTTGAAACTCATTTCAGTTGGAGTAGCAATCCGCAAAGGCAAAGGATCGGCTTCGGACAAAGAGGGATCCTCAGACATATGGACTTGGTCAAATACACCAAATTCGGCCTCGGATGAGCCTAGATCAACTACTTCTCCCTCCCTTTCCAAACTTCCTCCCTCAACCTCGGCAGCTTGATGGGACGAGGAAGAACCAGCCAATGGGACACCCTTTAGGATGGAAGATCCTTCAGAAAATGCGAACTCGTGCTCCACCATAATAATTTGTCGAAGCCGAGGATCGCGAGCCCTGATCACGTGCTTTGGAGCCGGGAACGACTTCTGGGTCGGATCGTACTCGAGGATCTTGTGAACAGCCCTAACTTGATCATCGGCCTCGTTCACGAAAATCTCCGCCCTGAGAACGGACTCCAGGTCCTCCATGTTGACCAGGTGAAAATGCCGTTCAAAGGCGTGTGGATCTGGAAAAGAGAAAGTATGTGCTAATCAGCAACTAAACAGTACAAAGTATGAAGCAAATTACGAAAACAGGGCTTGTTAGCCCTCCTCTACTCCGAGTGGCCTACCTGGCTCTCCCTTTTCTGTCAGGCAATGAAGGCCATCGTGCCACTCCCCTGACACAATAAGGAAGTCCAGATTTAACCCCTTGCTGGACTCGGAGAGGCACTAGATAAGCTGAATCCTATCGTCCCTCGTCTTCATGTAGTAGGACTTAGCCTTCAGGTGTTAGAGTTTATAGCACTAGTTTACGTCATGGTGGGTTAACAGCAGCCCCATCTTCTCATTCAACACGCCTACGCACCTCAATATCCTAAACACATTGACGGCGCATTGGGTGGGAGTTAGCCGAAAATGCTTGAGGTAGTCCCGCGTCACCGGCCCTATAGGGATTCTCATACCTCTTTCTAAGAAGGCGATTATGAGAATCACAACTTCGCCCTCTCTCCTCTTAATATACCATTCCCCTTCCTCACAATACCTCAAGCCCATGTTACTGGGTATCCTATAATCAGCGATAAATTTTTCCATTGCCTCTTCAGACTCAACTAACTTCTTAAATCTACCTATCCCTAACAACGGCTAAGGGACTCAAGAAAGGGCGCAGGGAAGAGAAGACTCAGAGAGAAAATTTGAACTAGAGAGAGAAAGGAAGACTTACAGAAATGAGGAAAAGCTCCTCTGACAGGCTTTTTGTGTTGGAAAAGGACGCTGAGTGCAGTTGGAGGTTTGACCGAATTCAAAGTATGTGCGCCAGAGTTCTTGAATTCAAAGGTAAGGAGGTGAATTGATTCAAATGAGTATTTATATCCTCAATAAAAGACAACCAGGCGGAGTTTCCCGCCCATAAAGGCAGAGAATCCCCATCGATTGATTACAATCACACCATGAAACGTGAGGAGTATGAAGTTGCTAGAATTTAATGCGGGTGCACGCCGCATATTGAGGCATCAAAAATGTTCATTTGGCAAATGAAAAGACTCCAACGCTGACATAGGCCAAGGTTGGGTGAGCCACAACAAAGGCTTGAAGATGTCAAAATCCTCCTTCCCATCCAAGAATACAGATAACAAGATTTTGAGGGGCTATTGTGGGGCTTAAGAACTTGGCAACCCTGGTCCATTTTATATCTGGCCCAAGGCCCATGTTGAGGAGGAAGGAAGGCCCGAGGGAGAAGTACGAAAGCCTAAATTGCCAGGAATCTTGCCAAGGACGACCCTGTCCTCGACCAACCGAGCCCAACACTTTAGCCATGGCAGCTCGGTGGAAGGGCAAGTTCAGGATGAATTGTCACCTTCGCATTAAGTGCGCTCACCTAACCCCCTGGCCACATTGATGGTGTGTGACCTCTGAACAAGGCTACCTTGGTCGCCGCAACTCACAGAAGGGCTAGTAAAGCGACTGATAGGACGGGCAGTCAGGAGGAGGGAGCATAGATGATCAACAAATGGAAGAAAGAGGTTAGGGAAAGGGACTATATAAGGGGAAGATACAGATGAGGCAAGGGGGGGGATGATTCCGCCGGGAGAGATCGCTATCAAGCTCCTCAGACTGGTGCCGAGGACAGATCTTGAAGGACGATCTTGATCCGCTGACGTCTAACGGTGGCGAATGGTGGCGAACACTTCACCACCCACTGCCCGCCTGCTGGGGCCTAGTTCTTGAACCCACTCTCTACAAATTCATTGTATTGGTCTAGCTGAGCTTGAGTCCACTCACTCACCAGTAGAAGTGCTCGAACCCGGTCCCTACATTATCAATTTTATCAATTCCTACAAATAATGGTGGTTATCTATTGTTGCATATGGGTTGTGCAGCCAACTCGTCAAAATTGATTTGATCCAACTCAACTCACCGAGTTGGGTCAATTTTTAGAGATTGGTAGGTTGGGTTTGGGTTGTGAATTATTATTATTATTATTATTATGATTATTATGTAGTGGATCAGGTTGGGTTCAGGTCATAAGATTTACAAATTCAGCTAGTTCGACCAAACCCACCTATATTTAATATATATTTAAAATTAAAAAAAATATTTAATATATATTTAGAAATAATTATACAATTTTGTTGTTTGTTTTTTTTTTTTCCCTCCTCTTCCTGAATAAAACCCAAATCCTAAGTTCTCCTCATTTCAATCTCCTTCTTATATCAAAAGTTGGCATAAACTTTGAAGCACTATTAAAATTTAAAATAGTTTGTGGTGGTGTTGTTGTTCTCATACTCAATTTAATATAATAATAATAATAATTGTCCAACTCAATCCAATTTGATTCCTATGGGTTGGGTTGAAAAAATTCCTCAACTAAAACCCAACTCGACTGATGCACACCCTAGTTGCACACCAACCATTTTAACTATATATATATATATATATATGTATATATATTTTGAGAAAGAACCATTCCAACTCTTCATACCCAATACACAACAAGAATATACTATGGATCCCAATATGATGCGGGACCCAACAATGCGCAATTCTTAATTGGAAAAATAGGACATGATAAAGCTGAAAAACAATTATTAATTAATAATTAAAATATATTCTTAGATTTATTTTATATATGTTTGGAGATATATTATGGGATCTTTATATGTCTAGGTTGCACTTGTAATATTAACAAACATTGTAGATACACAAAATCAATGGTGGTGCCATTTGTATCCTTGGGCACAAAACTTTTAAATATATACGTGTGTGTGTACATATACACACACTATAAATAATATGACCAGAGACCCCCTCAAGAATATCCTATGACCTTACAAAAAAATAAAATAAATAAAGAATCAAGTAATAGACTGAGTAGTACAGTTATAGATACCTCAAAATATATCCCATGATCTTCTTTAGAAAAACTAAGTAATAAGATTAGTGGATATATAGATAAGTTATTTTGTTTTCTTGTTTTCATTTTCATTGTAAAATTAATTCTTATATTTACTAAAGTTTTGGATTATTTGTGATTTGGGAGACTTAATTGTTTCCATTGTGATTTTGTTATCACTTTACTAGAGAATTTGATTATTTATATTGAAAATGAAATTATATGCATTATAATAGCTGAGATTTACCCTAGGAGATATCATTATCGAGTATACCTGTTGTTAGAATAATGTGGTCCAACATGATATTTATGATGTCTATATTCTCAATAAGTAATTATTCAAAATTTCTAGAGAAATTATGCAATATTTTTATAGTAATGCCAATGTAGCTTTAATAATTTTGAAATAATCATTAATAAATATAAATGTGATGTTAATGGTGGACCCGTATTAGAAGTAATAACATTACTCATATTGTTATGATGTAAAATATTGGTATGCAGCTTTTTCATTAATGATGTGTTCTTTAGCACAAAAAGGCTTCGGCTAATAATCACTATGCAGCTTTTTCATTAATGTTGAGTCGGTGGTTTACTGGCTTTTACTTTGGCCAATTGAAATCGTGACTTGCAAGCAAGGACAGAGCCAGGACTTGGAGTTAGGGGGGGTGACTTTGCTGCTAGCTGTGTGTGGCAACTTTAGTCTTTGAGGCTACTGCTTTATTATTAAGGGTTTTTGTTTAAAATTTTTAAAATGACCAAATTGTTTGTTCAGTAGCAGCTTTAGTCTTTGAGTCTACTGCTTTACTATTAAGGATTTTTGTTTAAAATTTTTAAAATGACCAAATTGTTTGTTCAGAGTAAAATAATTGGTAATTTTTTTTAGTTTTATTATTGGTAATTTTTGTTGTTGGACTAATTTTTTTGGGCTTGTATATTTTGTTTTAGATTTTATCTATTAATTTTTTATGTCCTTTAAAAGGTGAAAAATGCTATAACTACAAATTTTTTTTACAAATTGCTAATATGGTGAGTAGTTATTGATAAGTAAAAAGTGATGCAAGTGTACGAACCAATAAGAATTTGTTGCCTCAATAGTTTGAATAAACATTGTAAAAATGTTTGTGGCTATAACATTACTCTCAAAAAAATTGATGGCATTATTAAGGAGGGCAAAGTGTAATTTTATTGAACAAAATTGCTAAAATTAGTACCAATTAATATAGTAATATTTTTTTTTAAAAAAAATTAGGGGGGAAGGGGGCAAACAGTTCTATCCCTACTTGCAAGGAGTATAAGTCGTTTAGTACTAGGACTTGTAAGCCAAGTCTTGGTTGGATTATATAGTTGAAGGAAAATTATTGCGCACTTTAGGAGTATATTTCTTTCCTCTCACGTAGGAATGGATTTCATAGTATAGGACTCACTCTTATGTAAGAGGGAGATAGTATATTCCTAGAGTACACAATAACAACCCATATCTAAGAGCCTAAGTCCCAGCCGACCTATTCTAGCATATATAGACGTAGGTTGTCTTGTATTATGTGAGAAAGAAAGAAAGACAGGTATTAACAATACTACAAAGTACAATAATGGAGTGCTCTATTCTCTACAAGAGAGAGTCAAGGGTAAGGGTGAATTTGGAATTTGGTTATTGTGAGAGCGATTTTGTCCTACTATTGTAATCTCCTTATTTATAGTGAAACTTTCTTTATTGCCTTCTATAGATATGGGCAAATTGTCGAACCACGTAAATTTCTTATGTTTATTTTTCCTTTCTCTTCTTTAATCTATAGTAAATGGATTATTTCCACATAATTAAGGACAAGGTTTTCCTCCAAACCAATTTGAAGGAATCTTTTTCAACTAATAAAAAGAGAACTTGCATATATTGACATTAAAAAAAAAAAAAAGTAAATACATGAAGTTTTATAATTTCCTTCTACTAACAAAATGAAAAGTATAAAAAGGCTTATGGGAGATAAAATGAGATTTGAGAATGCTAAGATGAGAGTAATAAAGTGAGAGAGTGTCTAAAATGATGATAGAGAAGAAAAAAAATGAGAGAGAGAGAGAGAGAGAGAGAGAGAGAGAGCAACAAATTATACCTATTGTGACTATGAGCGGAGCCATTGAGGAGAATAGAGTTGCCACGACTAAAAAGATGAGGAGATTAGAGTTGTCATACTATTTTTTAGGAAAAATTAAATTTTATATTATTTTATGCAATGGGTTGAACAAGATTTGAATATGAATGATTAGAGAAAAAAAAAAAAAAAAAAAAAAAAATTTTTTTAAAAGAGTTTTTCCTTGAATATTTTGTTCATTTGTTGTTGTTTTGTTGCTTGGTGTATTTTTGCTGATATTTGGGCCAATTTTTATTGTTATTACTTGAGGGTTTTTATTTATTTAGTGGTTAAGAATTATATTTGAGAGGCCAAGATTATTTTTGTTGAACTCAAATTCTTGAAATTTTTAAGTGGGAGTAAACAAAAACAATTTAGTTTAAAAATAATTATGTATGTAATTTATTTAGAATCAAAGAAAGTATTTTTCTTGTATAACATGTGATTGAATTTTTAGAATCAAAGAAAGTATTTTTCTTGGTGTTTTTAATTTTTTGCAGTAAAATTTTCTGCATACTTGTTGAACGTGTGGTTTGATATAGATACATAGGTTTTATTAATTTATTGTTAGATTAATAATTGAAAATGTTTCTATATGTTTTGTTTGAGATAGCGAGAAGAGAAGTATATGAAGTCGTTTTTGCCTTTTCACTATGCGCCCACGTTCATTCTTGATTAAAGAATGGTGAAAGCCAAATAGATTTTCCTTGTTTCTGTGCCCGAATCAAAGAGTTAAGTATTAAAACTGTTTTGGTTTTCGGTAGCGCGTGGGAGTGTGGGAAACTTGCTATCTATCATACTTCTATAATTATGGATATAGTTGGCAATTGGGCACAGTTGTTGGATTTCATTCAATAACTATCACTATCGTGGACCCAAAGGCATATTCAATTTTGCCATTAACTTTGCCATTATCGTGGACCCATAGGCATATATAAATGTATATTGTGGACCGACATCTATCCTGGTTATTATATTGCATGTAGGGTTTTTTTTTTTTCACTGGACGTACATGAATGATTGAATTGTCTTCTATATTGAATGATGAATATGTACAGTTGCTAGTCTAGTGATGTATTTATATAATCAAATGGTTCATGTTATTGCTAGGATTAAAGTATTCCTTTAATGAAATTTGTTCCCAATGAGATTAGGATTTTTTTTTCAAGGGTTTCTAGCATATTAGGGTTCTTGATCTTTGTCTTGAAAACCTTAATGTTTGATCTATAAATCTTTATTTATAAAATCAAAAGGTGTTTTTTGATCATGTAAAACTAATTTGATTAGTGTTGATCAAGTGTTAAAACATAGATAAAGTGCAAAGCCATGTGTGATGAGATTACACATAATTATATATAAAATGATTAATTTTATAGTCCTTAAAAGTTAAGGATATTTATTAATCATTATTTAACTAAAAGGCCTAATGAGATTAAAATATATTAGTTAAATAGAACTCTTAGTCCTAAATAGTTTAGGACTTGTCTTTTAAGAAACGTTCTAATGAGATTGGAATTGTTGTATGATTAAAAGTCCTTAATTTATTTTAATTAAAAGTTTTTAGTGAGATTAAAGCTCTAATTAAAGTTATATAGATTCTAATGAGATTAGAATTCTTTATCAAGTAAGTTAAAGATAAAGTTCTATATAATTAATTTTTTTGATCCATTAGAGTATATGGAATTCTAAATAGTTTAGGACTTCCATTTTAGTTAGTGATTCTAATGAGATTAGAGTCTTTAACAATTGCAAGGTTATGAATTGTGATGAGATCACAATATTCTAAAGAAAACCCAAATAACAGGTGAGAGTATTGGATTTAGAATAACCCTTTTGTTAAGCTTATTGTAATGTGAGTAGGTACCTTGTCTTGGCCTTGAGCCTTACATTCCATGCGGAAGGTATTTACTTCACAGATTACATGATTAAACTTCTTTGTGATTATGTGATTATTCCTTACGCTATTGTGATGTAACTTAGTCAAATCACATCGAATTTAAACAATTAAACACATCTAATGTGTAGGGTTAAAATTGTGATGAGATCACAATGATTTAGAGATAGTCCACTTGTTTTAAAAATTCTAGTGGGAGAGAGATTCAAGGGTTGAGTCTCACGGTCTCCATTGTCAGTTTATAGTAGCGTGATTAGGCACCTCGCCTTGGCGTATATGCCTTACTCCCTACGGAGGGTGTTTAATTCATGGTACTGCTGGTTAAACTTCTTAATGATGGATGAAGTGTGTTTTTGCATTGAGAATGACCATGCTACCGTGGAGTTACTTGGTAACTCTTATAGAGTCTAGGCAATGGTGTACACTAGACTAAGTGTAATGTTAACCTTCCAATAGAGCTATGTCATTATTACCTAGAGGCTAAAGGAAGAGCAGCAAATTATTTTTGTTTGGTAAGAGTTACCATGATAGCATTAATAATGAGAATAGTTCTCGCCTGATCATAGTGATTGATATGACCTCGCTACCAAGGAATATTAATTGTTGGATTGGATTGTTGTTGCACCTAATATAATATGGTTTTAGGGTTCCATATTATATGGTTATGGATGCAAAATATAATGTCCTTGTATTTATGTTCATAGTCTCAAATTAAAGTTGTCATAAATTTTTGTTCTCTAGCTACTATTTTAATTGAATCACATTGACTAAGAAACAATTTTGGACATTGTTCTTAAAGGAGTTGAAGTACATAAATATGTTTCTATTTAGCATTGTCATAATTTCCTATACATGATACAATTTTGGAAGATAGCTTATGATATGATCATAGTCTCATTGAAATGCTAAAATGTTACATTGGCTTCTATCTCAATTGTGCTATAGCATGAGATGCAAGAGTTAGCACTAGGTTTAGACTTTATATTAAGTCTAAATGAGATGTTTGGTATAAAACATATTGAGTGCCAAGAAAAGCTTAAGGAGTTCCAATTCTATATTTTTTTATGAAAATATTTTCATCTTTAAATGAATTGTAATTCTTGGATGTAAAGATTAATTGTTAATCTCATATGGATATGTTTCTACAAGTCCATGTTAGAATCATTTGATCAATTCAGATTGTTTTGAAAATAAATTAATTTTTTTAATATTATTTGAGTTGATGAGTGGGTTCTACACAATGGAAAAGATCCTAAAGCTAAGGCTAGGTTCAATATGACTTAATTCAAATTCTAAGCCTTAACCAAAAGGTAAGGGTAAGAAGAAAAATGAAAATACCAAATAGTTGGTCAAGCTAGTTGTCCTAGCAGTTGCCAAAAAGGAAATTAGACTCAAAAGCATTGTCCATGATTGTAATATAGATGGAAATTTACATGTTTTACTTTTAAAGAGAAAGTTTCCATCTTTTAGTATTGAATGTTTTGGCAATTAAGTCTAGGTTTTATTAATCTAAATGATATTCTAGACTGGTGAAAGATGGACTTTTAGAACCATTGGTTTTTTGTTATATTCATAGTCTACGAATTCTATTTAGAGGATAATATGACCTAGGGCTCCTTTATTGTAAAGGAATATAGTTTCAATGACTTCTTTAAGTTAGTGCATACATGAAGGAGGAATAAGACTCTTTTAGAAATAGTAAAGTACATGATTAGTATTTCCCTTTGCTTATTTCGTTTGGAGATATACTCTAATTATTACTATACATTTTCTAAAATTGATTCCAAAAGTTTGTTCCTAGGACATTTGTCAAATTGTGGATTGGGTGAAAACCTAATATATGATATTTTGGACATTCTGGCCTTTTGCCCCTTTTGGGCAAAATAATTGGCATTATGCCCCTGTTTCTAAACTATATAGGGGCGTGCCCCTATTTCGATACTTGATGACCCAAAAGCTGAGTTATTAAAATACTCGATCATCCAATAGCCGAGTTCAAGGTAGGTTCTTGCCACGCTTGTCTTCCAGCGTGGATTTTGGGCAATGAAATATTCCCGCGTAACCGTTTAGAACTTGCCAATGAAGAAATCGAGTTATACGTAGAATTTCAAATCATGTGAAGTTGAACTCGGCTTTGGTATAATCAAGTTGCTCTACTATGGTCTGACCTGATTTCAAATCAGTTACCTGCATGTGAAGCTGAACCCGATGATTGGGAAATCAAGATATTAACGTTACTTACCCTTCCTGTAATCGAGTTGTTCTGCTATTTATCCCTCCCCTCCACAAATTAGCTTCTCACGCAATTCTCCTCATCATTTTCAGATCAGCATCTCCTCATTATCAGAATTTTCTATCATCTCAGGTGAGAAACTCATTTTCTTCTTTGAAATACATAGAGAATTTTATTGAGTAGGTAAAAATAGTTGTAGATATTTATATAAATGGGATCACCATAATATATGTTTTTGTTAGAAGAAGAATTTTCATTTAAGAGGTTGTATTACTTGTGCTTTGGTATTTTCTTGAATAAGTGTTATGTGAGTAGATTAGGGTTATATTAGTTGTTTGATGTTATTTGGTGCTACAAGACATGTACAATAATCTATAGAAATGGTGATGAGTGTTATTTGTGTTATATTGGGTCTTTGCTAGTGTAAATTTCATTGACAAAAAATAAAATTCTTTAGATTTGCTAAAACTAATGAATAGTTAATCTTTAGATTTGCAAAAGTTGAATGTACATACGCATCATTGGTCGAGACATTAACAACAACATTTTGTATTGCACACAATATGTAGACATTAACAACAATGTCTAATGTTTATGGTCAAATTTGAGTGTTCATATTTCATTTTTAGCATGTAATAATACACAAATTTATGAATGTCTTTGTCGTGTACCACCTTATGCAGCATTACATTATTTGATGGAAATAAGTATGTACGCAGTGGAAAATTAACAGATCTACATCATTTGAAGTTGATAACATGCGTTAAGTAAATTTCAGAATTAGAGAACAAGTGAGCGTACCTTGAAGCGGTGAATTTCAAAACCCGAAGATTGAAGCACTTAGGAATACTTTTAGTCTTCACTCCAATTCCACTAATGCCCAAGAAGTGTGGACTCTCAATTGGTTACAAATGGATGATTAGAGAGTGACATACACTCACTTCCACACCATTACAATGTTGTTTTTCTTACCCAAAAAATTCTGTACATTTTTCCTTTTGTATCTAACCAATGATCTAATTGGGCTGGCCTTTTGGGCCTTTCCAATTGGGCTTAAGTGTGTGGCTTGGAGTGGGACCAAAAGGGACCAATAAGACACTAGCTCCAATGGGCTTTGGGCTTTTCTGTCAACTCTTGACAAGTCGAAAGTTATCATTAACTATATTTAATACCACTATATAAATATAGTTGCACTCTAGGCCTTATTTATAAATTATATCCCAAGACTTTATTATACATGCAATCCCTTCATAAAATATTCATAGTAATCCAAAGTCATTAATGTAGACTGCCACTTTGTAAATTACTACATCTTAATCCATGAGTACCCGGTTTAATCCTTTAATGTTATTCATTATATATTTATGAAATCTAATTCCATAAATATATACTTTAGTCTTACTAAAGTGGTTAGGCCTAACTCTCTGAATAACAAACTCATTAAACTTATCTCAAGGGAATACTTTATATCTCCGTTAAGAGACTATGAATTCCATATTGAGAATACATGTTCCATCAACACTAAATGTGGCTGCCCAACATACTAAGGTTTTGACCATTACTATAGATCTCACTCCTGATATATCAAAGCAACCTACACCTCATGATCAAGTCCATTATTCTCTCAGGATTAAGAGTTCAGGCAAATATAAGTCGTGAGATTTATTATTCATATGACAATCATTAGAAAAATAATAAATCTCACAGCGGTCCAGTTCAATATGTCTCAACTCTTAAAACATATTAACACATCAACCAGAAGTCTCCACTTCCATGATCAAGACAAATCATCGTGGTTGATATGTTATAGTCTTCGCAGATGAAATGCCTAATTTCATCACCGACTACGAACTATAATTCTGAGTTTACAAAGAACTTGTGATTTATATCTTCTGTGACTTTTCACATAAATCATATACTATGCATCTCATGGATCAAATGATAATGTCCTAATATTCATGTTACTATTATTTCAGATAATAATAAAACAAATTCATTAAACACAATATTAAGTCATACATAATGTCATACACAATGTCAAACTTAATATCATACATAGCATCATACAATAGGATTTAAGGGCACTAATCCTAATATTATTTACCAACAGTTGATGCACACTGTTAACTTGATCATTTGACATTATTGTATTAAGCGTCAATGTCTGGTTCTGGCAACCCACAACTCTATAGGCCTCATGATGTGTTCACTGCTATGGGTCGGTGCTGGGTATTGGAAGATGAGTTCAGCTATCTAGTCAATCTGAATCTACAAAATAGTGCTTATGTTCACAATACCATGAGACAGGAGTGAGCTTGGTTATTTCGTGAACATCAAATGTTTTATGATGAGTTAGTTGATTTTAAGTTGTTAGTGCCTCGGCGACTTGCATCACAGATGCCCAGAGAAACGATTAACGAACTTTGTAAAGCATTGAACTGCATAAGAGAAGAAAATAATTGAATAAAGATACGTCTTAATTGATATCAGACCCAAGTTGAGATTCAAGAGTCAGTGGAGGGAGGTTGGTATGAGCACGCACAATTCATGCAATCACTTCTTGCTGATCGTATTTATCAGTTAGATGTGAAGATGTCAGATGAAGAGTAATCATGTTGTAGTGTAATTAGACTTTGTTGGAGAACTATTGTGCTTATCTATGTCTTAAATGTATGTGTGCCACTATTGTTGCATTTGTACTATGTAAACCTTATTATTGATTATGAGGATCATGCACGTTATTCGTAATCTAGATTATTCCCACATAATGCATAAAATATTTGTTAGGACATATATGTTTTAACTTGTTTAAGAACATATGTCACTTAGTTATGTAAATTGGCTAATCCTTTGACAAAACGCACTCTGCTTGTAATTGGGTAGTTCTAGGTGTTTTTAATACTTCAAGAAACAATGTTTCAAGGTCAAGTGTTGAAGTCATCAAGTCTGTCCAAAAGAAAGCAAGTTGAAGTGCAGAATTTTTAAAGCTCGACACCTCTCGATAGCTACCTCGACACCTGCTATCTGTCGAGATTTAAAAAGTCAGATTTTCAATCTGATTTTCAATCTGATTTTCTTGGGATCTGTGAATATGTTTTTGGGCCTTCTTTTCTTCTAACCCTAAACATATAAAAGGATTATTTTAAGAGCCGTTTTAGGTGACACAAGTTGCATTATCATTGAGCAATCTCTGTTTAAGCAAATTGTGATCAACAGACGAAGTTCTTGACCTAGTTCATCTTCCATCAAGAAGTTGCTGTGTATTTGCACCATAGGATTTTGTAACCAAGCATCTTCCTGCTATTCATCAGAAAGGATGATCTGAAGAACTTTGCAGCCAACCATTCCTTCTCAGTTGGTGTTCTGAAGTCGCGTACTTGGATCCGTGCATTGGTTAGTCACGTACTTGGGAGCCGTGCAAGTTTCCACCTCTGACAGTGATGTCTAGAAGTCCAATTGGGTATTGGGGTAAGGGTTCAACTGTAGGTTGGTAAGGTACTTGGGATTCCTTTACTTGTAACCGCTTGATTTGATAATAGTGGAGTTTCGGGAGTGGTGACCTAAAAATCACCCAGTGGGGTTTTTGCCATTAGGGTTTTCTCCATTCGTAAACAAATCACCGTGTTATTTATTTTCCGCTGCATATTTAGTTGATTGGTGATTTGTTTGTGCTTCCATAAAATTGCATGATTAATTGATTAATTAATTACTTGGCTAAATTAATTAATTAGGGTTAATCACAAGGGGTCATTTAGATTGTGACCTATCAATATTAATATTCACACACATAATGTTTTTCAATAAGCACCTAGAACACAACACAGAAAACTGAAAATAACTTACACGATGTCACCAATATGCATGCACTGCATATTGAACACTAACGCTACTAACGCTACATAACACATATACCACATAGGCATTCACTCTGACAAGTAGTCCTCGTAGTTGAGGACATTGTTATGTTTCGTTGGAGTGAGTTGCCTGTTCATTGCGGCAGCTAGCTTTTTTGCCAGTTGTAGCATGTGATACCTGGACCTACGGAGTATCATCAGATTGTTCTCTTTTTTAATTTTTGTCATTGTACGCTTATACTGGTGCATGTTTTTCTGTGGCAATGTGAGTGAGACACAGTCGACAAGAGGCACTCCGAGTCGGACAATATCATTGTGTAGAGCGTTGGACTCGTTTACTCTCGCCTCAGTTCAGCGTAGTATTCCCTCTCGGCGGAATCTCTCTCCCTCCTATAGTTATTTGGAAAACGAGGTAGCATCCAACTGAGCATTAACATTGGAAAATATGACTTCTAATCAGTATGTGTAGATGTTAATTAAGGGTAGATGTAAATGGGACTTCGGTATGCGTAGATGTTTTGCAAGGGTAGATGTAAATGGGACTTTATATAGGAGTTTTGCAATGGCAAGTATTCACGTGAATACAGATGATATGACTCGACAGTTTATTGTTCAGTGAGGTGTTGAGGAGCACATGCAATACAGTGGCACCTGTTGGTGCATGTGGTTTACAGTGAGGTGACTTGGCTATACAGTGGCACTTGTTGGTGCATATGGTTTGCTGAACAAGCTATTTCATATGGCTATAGCTTGTGCTATAGTAGCGGGTTGGTGATGTGTACTGCAAAGGAGGTTGTGTATTTATTCACGTGAAGACTATTCAGAATTCCTATGTTTGATCTGACATGACTTGCCGGGACACTGCCAAGTTGTGTTAAATGTATCATAAACTTTTCAAGGATGCTCTGCATCCTTGAAAATGATGCATTGTAAAGGGATGCATATCTGTGTATTGACGTGTGTGTAGATGATATGATTGGACAGGGTTCACATGAAGACTATTCAGCATTCTTGTGCTTTATCTAACATGACTTGACGAAACAGTGCCGAGCTGTGTTAAATGTATCATTAACTTTTCAGAGATGCTCTACATCCTTGAAAATGGTGCATTACAAAAGGATGGATATCTATGTATCGACATGCATGTGGGTGATATGACTGGAAACATAAATCAATAGTGCAAAACTGTTGAGCAGCACATGCAGCACTACAAACATTAGTGTAGAAATGGTGGACAGTTCACTCCCAAAATTGTTGCATAAAATTTTCAAGGATGCTTTATGTTTTCACGTTAGTGTGGATGGGTACTTGTGGTTAGGGTTCAACAGTGCTGAGCTATCCATTGTAGCTACATTCACTGCTCCATATGGTGGTATTTGGCAAGTGGGATTGAAGAAAGCTGATAACAACATTTGGGTTTGTAATGGTTGGTAGGATTTTGTTGAATACCATTCTATCTGTTATGGTTATTTTTTAGTGTTCAGATTGAAGGAAATTCATGCTTCCATGTTCTTATATTTGATAAGAATGCCATTGAGATTCAATATCCACCCAGCAAGAACTGTAAATTGGAAGATCATTAGGTAGAAATAATAGACTTAGATGAAGATGATACAAACATATCCTGAAGATGATTTGCCCATAACACATGAAGTCAGAGAAAAGTTTGTTACAAAAAATGTTTCGTGTACATAAAGACGAAGAGAGAATGAGTGGTTAGTCTAGTTTGGATGAGTCTGTATGTAATGTATATGTATAAAGTAGTACAGTAGCAAAACTAAGATACACAGATACGGGTATATGATACAGCGACTCACGGTGTCATATATATGAATTATTCATATTAATAATCATATTCATGGTTGGTCTGTGGTATTTGGATGAGTCTGTATGTATTGAATCTATTAAAATTTCGTATAAGTAATATGCAATAAATCTAAGTTGGGTGATGAGTGTTATGTGGGTAACATTTCAAATTATACAGACAAAATATTAGAAACATTAGCATATCTAAGGTTTTCCCTACACTACAAAGCAGAGGACATTGTCCAACCAAAGCAGAAGAATCATATATAGCAACAAAGAACAGCAGGGAAAAAATGAGCAAGCGATTTCATATACATTTAGCCAATCCATTGAAAACATTGCAACGTACTAACATAGCAATTTAATACATTACCTGTTTCATGTCACGCATGGTGGAAGGGAGTATTATTTTGAACAAATGTGAGTGTCTACACCTTGATGGTGATGGTCCTAGTTGGTCTGTATGGGTTATGAGTCTGTATGTATTGAATCTATGCATAAATATTCATATTAAATTTTCATATGTAGCAACAAAGAACAGCAGGGGAAAATGAAAAACTGATTTCATATAACCTTAGTCAAAACTAATAAGCAGTTAATCTTTAGATTTGCAAAAGTTTAATGTACATAATCATCATTTGTTAGACAATAACAACAACAGTTTGTCTTGCACAAAATGTGTAGACATCAACAACAACGTCTAATGTTCGTAGGTAGAAATTTTTGGAAATCATCATTGCTTGAATCTGAGAAGTCTGAAATATCTCTGTCATCATCTAACGTAGTAATTTCATTAATAGACTTCATGGCTCGCTCTTGCGTCTTCCCCTTTAGATGCTTCCTAGCTTTTTGGATTGCGTGAAAATGATCTAGTTGCCTTTGCATTTGATTATTCTCTTGTTGAAGACGAGCAAATATGTTGGTAGGTTCATCTCTAAGTAACTCGCCTAAGCGTGCTTTAGGAACTCGTAACCCGTGCCATCGACAATACACCTCCAACTCACACCTCTTCTTGTATAGGGTGGATCATGGTGGTTCTGATACGGTGAACTCTATTGCAGTGCTATCTGTTCTTAGTTTTGTAGGTTTGTCGACCACGATGTGCCCGACGCTTCGAAAACTCTCGTACGTGTATATTGGCATATTTATGAAATCTTTCTTCTTTCCATCCCATTTTTCTCCATAGTGGTCTGTGTATGTCTGTAGTTGTTGATCTGCTGGAACTTGTGATGATCCACATGTTGAAGTAGATCAAAACTTGTTTCGAATTTTACGATTTGACGTTGATGCATTGCGACTCATAGCTTAGTCAATCATTGAAGTTAGTAGGTAGAAAGAAGTTCATTATTGTGGTGCATTTATAACCTCATTTCATGGTCCAAGCATTTATTTCAGTTATTAGGGCTTGTTATGTCAATACAGGCTGGAAAAACACTATATGAACAGGATTTTAAATGTTCCCAATGTCTTATGTCTAGATTCATGTGGGGACCACACTAATTTAAATATGAAATATAATAAATTTTCCTCCATTCATCTAAATTTAATTGGGATTGTAATTACGCTCACTTTCATATAGAAGAGTCATAGTGAAAGTTAGTTGTGCTCCTTTTTTTTTTTCCCTTACTCACACTCGTATTTTTAGGTTAACCTCCCCTTCTACAACAATCAAAACCCAAAATCGTTCCTCTCTTACTCAGCTAATGGTACATGTTCCCAATTGCCACATCGACTCAGGCCACCTTAACATACAGATCTCCTCTTCATTTTCGTGTATAACCATTTCACCATCAAATTTGTTAGGACATATGTGGTTCACTTGTTAAGAACATATGTCAATATATTTTATGTTGTTGGCTAATCTTTTGACAAAACGCATTTTACTTGTAATTGAGTAGATCTATGATGTGTTTAATACTTCAAGAAACCTTGTTTCAAGTTCAAGTGTTAAAACCATGCAAGTCTATCCAAGAATCAAGTGAGAAAGTGCTGAATTTTAAAGCTCGATAGCTTCTCGACACCTCCTCGACACCTGGCTATGTGTCGAGCTCTTCAGCTGATTCTTATCGCAATCTTGATAGCTTCTCGATAGTTGGTCGATCGATCGAGAAAGTTTCTGTCCCTTCGACACCTTCTTGACACCTCCTCGATAGCTGCTATCTGTCAAAATTCATTAAATCTCGACACCTGCTCGACACCTCCTCGATAGCTGCTATCTTCAAGGTTATGGGAATTCAGATTTCTGTTTTTGGGTCAGGCTTATGTATTTGTGTAGGGTTTCTTTTCTCACAACCCTAGACCTATATAAGGCTTATTTTAGAGGCCATCATATAAGAGAATATAAGGAGAACATATTCAAAAAGTGACCTATACCTTATTCTCTCTGAAAGAAGCTACTGTGTCTTTATGCCTTAGAGTTTTGTAACCAAGTGCTTCTTTTTCTTCATTGTTGATGAAGTGAAGAATTTTACAGCCAACATTCTTCTTCCTTAAGTTGGTGAGTAAGTCACGTATTGGAATTCGTGCAAAAGAGTTTGTCACGTATTGGGATCCGTGCAACATCAAAGGGTGTCGTTCATATATTGAAGAGTTCAGAGGTTCTGAAGTGGTAGAAGGTTTTTACTGTGAGTTCATCTACGGGGATTGTAGATTCTAGGGACAAAGGTTTGTACTAGATCTGAAACTTCTCTTTATTATAGCAGATTGCTTTTCGGGAAGGTTTCCCCCTAGGTTTTTAACTGTGAAACTGGTTGATTTCATTGGTTTTCCTGGGTCATCATATCTTGTCTTATTTATTTTTTTCTGCTGCATGATTTTGACATGATATCGATGTTTGTTTGTTTTAACAAGTTTTATTAAAAATAAATCTAATTAACAATTTGGATTTAAAACTTGTTAATGCTATCAACCGGGGTCTAAATTTCCCAATAAGTGGTATCAGAGTGGGTTCACTCTGATTGGATTAATTTCCTAAGTGTGATCCATTAACCCCTGTTGTCATGGATAGAGGACAATCTTTATTTATACCTCCTTTATTTGATGACACTAATTATGCGCACTGGAAAGTTCGTATGAAAGTTTTTTTGCAGGCTCTAGGTGAACAAGTTTAGCAAGCTGTTGAAGTTAGCTGGATTAAGTCAAAGGAAGCGCTGGTGGATTGGGATGATGCAACAATCGTAGCGGAAAATTTCAATAGTAGGGCCTTGAATGCTTTGTTTTGTGGGGTGACCAACGAGGAATTCAAGAAAATATCATCCATAGAAGTTGCCAAGAAAGCATGGATCATTCTTGAGACCACCTATGAAGGTACCCAGGCAGTAAAGACTGTGAAGTTTCAACAACTCACAAGCAGTTTTGAAGAAATAAGGATGGAGGAAGACAGGACCTTTGATGAGTTCTATGCCAAACTCAAGGATATTGTGAATTTTGCCTTCAACCTTGGAGAATGTGTTGCAGAATCCAAGATTGTTAGAAAAATCCTTAGGTCCTCACCTGAAAGATTCCATGCCAAGATCACTGCCATTGAAGAAGTCAAGGACATTAATCAAATTCCTTTGACTAAGCTTGTAAGAAACCTTCAAACCTATGAGATGGGATTAGGCTCAATGGGAAAAGGTGGAAAGAGAAAAAATTTGGCTCTTAAGGGTATAGAGGAAGAGACTGAGGACTCTGAAGATGAAGATCAAAGTGAAGATGAGGATGATGATCTAACCTTCATAATTGATGAGATTATCAAGCTTCTTCAGTTTAGGAAAAAAGATAAGGGCAAACCTCCTAGGAAACCTAAATCCTCTAGGAAGGGCAAGAATGAGAAACCCCTCATCAAATGCCATGAGTGCAAAGGTTTTGGTCATATGAGGATAGAGTGTCCAAACTACCTCATGAAGGAAAAGACCAAGGAGTCAAAAGATAAAGGGTTGGTTGCTACTTGGAGTGATACTGAGGATGACTCTTCTGATGAGTTTGTGGATAAATATCGTCATGTTATGGTCTTTGCTGGCTCAACCGATAAGGTGATTACGAAAAGTGCTAGTGACAGTGAGGATTCTTCAAATGATAAAGTACCCAAGAAGATGACCTTTCAGGAAGCCTATGATAAGCTATGCATTGACTTTATAAAATCTGAAAAGACTTCTCATATTTGTAGAAAAGAGCTGAATGAGGTAAAAACTGAAAAAGCTGATTTGTTAGTCAAGTTAGATAAGACTACAAGGTTAGTTGAGACTCTTATTATGGAGAACACCTCATTAGAAGAGAAGGTCAAGAATCTTGAGGTTAAGCTTAGTCAAGCTAGAACTCAAATAGAGAGGATGTCTAGTGCAAAGCTTGATGAGGTATTGAGTGACTTTGAGCCCGAAGATGATTCTGACAATGAGAATGACGGAATCTTAAATGTCTTCACTGCCACTGTCAATCCTACTGAAGGGATTGTTGAAGAAGTGGATGAAGAAGAAGAACTGGTGAAGTCTAAATTTGAGAAAATGGATGATCAAGATGATATCCATTCAGCCTATGAGAAGCTTTACAAGCTCTCTGAGAAGCTTGAGAAATTGTATAGGCTGGCCACCAAGAAGCTCAGTGATGTGGAACTTGATCGTGAAGAGTTTTTCACAAAGTTTGATGAGGCGAATCAAAGTATTGGAGCACTGAGGTTTGAGAACAACTTTTTAGCTGAGAAGACCAAGAAGCTTGAAGCTGAGATGTTTCAAGTTAGAGCTCAATTGGAGAGGACTTCAAATGCAAAGCTTGATGAGATGCTAAGCAATCAGAAAACTGCTTCGGATCGAACAGGCTTAGGGTATGGTCTTTCTTTCTCTAATACTGCTTCTACTAGTAATACTATTTTTGTTTCTCCTACTAATAACACTGAAATTGAGAACACTGATGTTAAAACTGAATTAGTTAGTTAGAACTTAGACAAGGGTAAATCTATCTTAGGAGCACCCTCTAATCAAGATAAAAAAGATGCTAAAAATCCTAGGACTAAGAAGGCTAACTCTTAAAAGTCTAAACAAAAGAAGCAGCATCTCTGTCATCATTGTGGAGCTGCCGGTCATACACGACCCAATTGCTATAAGTGGCTAGCCATTCAACAGAGCAACGACATGATAGCATCTGGAGGCCAAAATTAGCTTCAATCCTCTCTTGCTCCTCTTGGAGATCTTCTGAAAGCCCTCATGTTCCTTTCGAACTTGAACGGTTTCAATTCTTCCCCCTCACTGCCTGTTCAAGGGTTCAATCAAAGGAAAGGTTCTTCCACAGTGTGGAAGAAAAAGGACTCTAAGTGATTTCATCACTTTCTTTTCCCTTCTTACTTTTCTTGTTTGTTGCATTGCTTGTGTGTTTTGCATTTTCTTTGAGTCAGTCTAGTTTTTATGCTTTGTTTTGTTTAACATGTTTTTGTGTGTTTACTTTCAGTTTTGTTTACTTTTATTTTTAATATAAAAATAAAAAAAAATTGAAAAATCAGAAAAATACAAAAACAGTGGGTGTTTTGTGTACTTTGGTACTTGTGTACCTTGGATGGTCATTGAAACAAAATTTCTAAACTTTGAATCTTTTGTAGCTTAGATGAGCATCTCTATGCACAACTAAGAAAGTGAGCTTTGTAGTTCTTGTTTGTGATGAGTAAGATTAAGTTATCTCTCTAAAAGCTTAACACTCATATCACTCTTTTTGACGGGTAGGACTAGAAAATCCTAAAATAAATGCATAAATAACCATCTCACCACTGTTACCCGCCAATCATAATATGACACCTATATGCTTCGACATAGCAAAAGTGCAGTGTCAAAGACATTCGTATGCTTTGGCATAGCAAAAGTGCGATATCAAATGCTTTTCTTTTCTCTCTTTTATATGCCCATGTATGGTATGCTAAAATAAAAGAAAATATGCAAAGAAAATAAAAAAAAGTAAAAAGATTAAAAATGCTTTAAATATGGTTGCAAGCGTGTATTCTAGGAGATGTGGGAGTTATAGGATGTACCTTGAAGGTGATAGTCCCCATCAAACAGATATGATTGTGTGTGAGTTAAAGTTATTTTCTCATATCTCAGATCGTCATAACATGTATACACATATGCAATCTTGCGATGTTTTTCACACACAACACGCAATATTTTTTGCTACTTTGGATACATGTGCAGGTACAATGTGATTTGGCCATCACAAGGTTTTACATGTGCTATTGTATACTCACTAAACTGTCTTGACTTGTTTTTAAAATATAAAATTGGTTAGACTTGTTTAGTGTGTATGTGTGTGTGTGTGTGTGTTTTTGAATCTATGTGCTTAACATTTTTGTTGAGAGATTTGTTTTTCACATGGTATGCATTTTTTTCTTGTTATCCACAGCATCTTGTTTCATGATATTCATGCATTTATATGGATTCTTTGTGCCCCCTTGATCATCTTTGATCATCTTTATGTCTCTCGGGTGAAGCTTTCTAGTTTCTTGTATCCTTTGTCAATCATGACAAAAAGGGGGAGAATTTGCGGAGATATGTGGTTTCTTTTTAAAGATTTTACATGTTAGGGGAAGAAATACATTTCTTTGTAAGGGGGAGATGTGTTTCATCTTACTAGGGGGAGTGCTTACTTCCTTGTTCTTGTACCTTGGGTCTTGTGACCATTGTTTACATATATTGACCTTATCTTATTTATATGTTGATGTATGTTTTGTTCACCTACCTTTACATGTGCTGTTTCTTCTCTATTTTTATACACATGTTCATTATACTTGTATGTAATCTATTATTTCTGTTTCACACAAGATGCCTTGATGAGTTTTGTTTAAAGTGCTTCAGAAATACAGGTTGTCAAAGTCTACTTGCCATAAACTCTCTTTTTGCAAAGTTTTTCAAGAGTTTGTGTTAGGATAGATTTTGTTGTATTCAACAAGTGAATATGAGTTGAGTAATTTATGACTTCTCTCATATGGTCATTTGTTAGCTGTGGTTTTGTCACAGATTGCCAAAGGGGGAGATTGTTAGGACATATGTGGTTCATTTGTTAAGAACATATGTCAATATATTTTATGTAGTTGGCTAATCCTTTGACAAAACGTACTTTACTTGTAATTGGGTAGATCTAGGATGTGTTTAATACTTCAAGAAACCTTATTTCAAGTTCAAGTGTTAAAACCATGCAAGTCTGTCCAAGAATCAAGTGAGAAAGTGCTGAATTTTAAAGCTCGATAGCTTCTCGACACCTCTTCGACACCTGGCTGTCTAGGTTACGGGAATTCAGATTTTTGTTTTTGGGCTAGGCTTATGTATTTGTGTAGGGTTTCTTTTCTCACAACCCTAGACCTATATAATACTTGTTTTAGAGGCCGTCACATAAGAGAATACAAGGAGACCATATTCAAAAAGTGACCTATACCTTATTCTCTCTGAAAGAAGCTACTGCGTCTTTGCGTCTTAGGGTTTTGTAACCAAGTGCTTCTTTTTCTTCATTGTTGATGAAGTGAAGAACTTTGCAGCCAACATTCTTCTTCCTTAACTTGGTGAGTGAGTCACGTACTGGAATTCGTGCAAAAGAGTTAGTCACGTATTAGGATCCGTACAACATCAAAGGGTGGCGTTCATATATTGAAGAGTTCAGAGGTTCTGAAGCGGTAGAAGGTTTCTGCTGTGAGTTCATCTACGGGGATTGTAGAGTCTAGGGACAAAGGTTTTGTACTAAATCTGAAACTTCTCTTTACTATAGTAGATTGCTTTTTGGGAAGGTTTCCCCCCCAAGTTTTTTACTGTGAAACTGGTTGGTTTCATTGGTTTTCCTGGGTCATCATATCTTGTCTAATTTATTTTTTTCCGCTGTATGATTTTGACATGATATCGATGTTTGTTTGTTTTAACAAGTTTTATTAATAATAAATCTAATTAACAACTTGGGTTTAAAACTTGTTAATTCTATCAACCGGGGTCTAAATTTCCCAACAAAATTCTTGTATAATCATTTCAAAATTCGTAAACACATTATTATTATGTGTTGTTATTTAATATGATACTATGAACCTAGTACAAATCATTTTGTTATAAATTTAAAGGAAAAAAAAAACAACAAAAAATGAATACTTTAGAAAATCTTCATACTGAAATATTGGTTGAAATCTTTTCAAAAGTAGGCAAAGATTTGGCAACACTCTTGGGAAACATTAAGTTAAGGTATAAAAAACTATTTTCTCAATTTGTATCTACTTATTTATTTCCCTCTATATAAATTATTCAGTCTATTAATTTAATTTTTTCCTTTTTCTTAATTAGTTGTAAACGCTTCAACAAGTTAACAGAAAGCAAACTAGTCCTCCAACAAATTCAACTCACCCCATTTTTCAATCACCTAGCTCTACTACACGACAAAGAAAAAACCCAAATTTTTTAGTACTATGAAGCAGAAAATCTCGATGTGCTACTGATAGTGGGAAGCTAGGAATACTTTTTGAATGAAGAATTTGTTGAAGGAAAAAGTTTAATTGAAAAATCTCTTCCATGTGATAATTTTATTGCAGCTTATATACATGGAATCATGCTACTTTGCCAGTCAAATCGTGGAGGCATTGATAACCTTTTGGAAGTATTGGCTTCAAAATTGATAACCTTTTTAAATGATGAACATGGGAAGCAGTGGCTTCAAAATTGCCGAAATATGCTTTGACATGTAGCTGCAGGAACCGCCCTATTTCAAATTCCAAACTTTCAAGCATGCCACAAAATTGGAATGGGACATTGGAACCGATATCAACCTTATCCTTATAGTTATGCAAAATTTGTGGTTACGTGCAAAAGATGCTCAATCAACCTTGAAATGTTTAAGTTGGTGAATAGGTTTCTTTAATTCTATTCTATTTTATTTCCTTTCCCTCCATTGTAGCATCACTTAAGTAATAAGATGCAATCTTTTGTTTTTTTATTAATTGTTTGTTAAGCTTTGCGAAAGTTTTAAAATTATAATTTCCTTAATGGTTTTCCAAAAGGAACGATTATCAACCGTAGAAAATTCAAAGTGTAATGAATTGTTATCCTTGTGATTATCAAAAATTTGTACTTACGTCTCATTGAATATAAAAACCAAACTAAATTCCTTTTTAAGATTTCAACTAAACTCTCATTTCATCCCATAAAATTTGAATCATCTGCATTTTCTAATAAAGTTTGCTAAATGATAAATTAGAACATCATTTCTAACTAAAAATCTGCGCATTTATACATCTAATCTAGCAAACAATACTACTAAACAAAAAAGCACAATCTTTCTTGTCCAAAGCATATTTTATGTCACTGTGATGACAATACATCTGACTCATATGGAAGCACACATCTATATCTATATATTATTAAAAGCTGAAGCGTAGCGTTTAATACTACTGCTCTCATGTTGTGCCACATTAGCTGCGACGTCATTTTCTTTAAAAAAAAATAATGTTTTCTTCAATTTTAAAATGGTTTTCACAATTTTCAGCCTTATAAATCCTAGCCCTATAAATGTAGCCTACTACTTTTTTATTTTGTCCCACTATCACCCTATAATAAATTTGTATAATTAATCCAACCCACCTCTTATTTATTTAGTTCCACTATCAAGCCCAACCCAAAGCCTTTTCAATTTAGCTTAAAGGAAAAAGAAATTAAAAATATCAAATGTGCAAGCTGGTTTGGAGGAAAGAAAAAAAAGAAAAAGAAAAAAGGGGACTGTTTAGGGTTTTGCGTCCAAATAGAAAGGTGAGCATAGAGAAAGCTTGAAGATTGTAACGTAGAGGGAACTTAAAGGGAGGGAAAAAAAAAAGGTTGAAGCCTTCAAGTGAGAAAACAAAGAGTTTGAGAGCTTGAAGATTGCTCACAAGTTACCTGTTAATTTACACGTTTTTAAGCTGGATTGTTTCTTCAAGTATTTGTAAGTTTTAATTATAAATAAAATGAAAAGACTATGCTAAAATATTTTTTAACTTTTTATTTGGTTGTGTAAGTTGTTCATTTTTCCTAGTAGTTGATTACGAAATATCTATTAAATTGCAAGTTGAACAGCTATAAAATGAAAAGGCTATCCTAAAATATTTTATATTTTATTTTTGGTTGTGTAGGTGGTTCATAATTTGCACCAATTGATTACGGATTATCTATTAAATTGCAAGTTCAACAGCTGGATTGTTTCGTAAAATATGACATGGGTAACATGCTTTATTTGTTTTAATGGATTTCTCATTTAAAATCAATTTTATTTCATTTAATATATTTGGTTATTTTAGGTAAATTCACCGAAGCTTGGAACTTTGGCCCTCCTACTCATATATGTGAACATTGTGGAGCACAAGTTTGGTATGAAGAGAGGACTATAAAATCAACAAAGACTAAAAATCCAAAATTTAGTCTACGTTGTTCTAATGGCACTGTCCATCTACCTCTTTTGAAAGATCCACCTGATTTACTAGCAAAAACTACTCAATCTAAATGGTGGGAAAAAGTTGTTCAATTTTTGAGTGGGAATAAGGATGTATAATTCATTGTTTGCTTTTACCTCTTTGGGTGGTAAAGTAGACAAGTCTATAAATAATGGTACAGGCCCATATGTTTTCCGTCTCAATGGCCAGAATTATCATAGGATTGGGTCATTGCTTCCTATTAAAGGAGAAAAACCTACATTCGCTCAACTCTATATCTATGATATAGATAATGAAGTAGGGCATAGAATTGAAGCAGTGGTCAAGAAGTATAAGAAAAATGAAGTAGATCCTGATATTGTTGTTGGATTATAGGAAATGTTAGATAATTGTAACGAATTGGTGAAAGTATTTAAGATAGCAAGGGACAGATTTACTAAATCTAAAATGCGAAATGTCAAAATTTGCTTGATTGGGACTCACAATCCAAATGGAAGACAATATAACCTCTCTACATCATCTGAGGTTGCTGCTATTATGGGATTTTAATGTTGAAAGCTCCAATCGTGATATCATAGTTGAAAACAATGACTATAGAATTGCGCACTACTTCATAGTAAAAAGTTAATAAAAAGAGAAAATTGAGAGTTGGGATATATGGATCAACATTGTAATGAGAGTTGGGATATATATAGATATATAGTTATCCGCATCACGTTGATTATGTAACATCATTTATGTCATGACTTTGGAATACACCATCTGTGTAATGCATGAAACTTTAATGTGAAGGGCCATAGTCATAAAGAAAAACTCTGCATCTGTTTGGCCCCTAGGGAGTGTAAATATATATATATATATATTTTTTTAAATTGCAATATTTGATTGATGAAGCTATAAATACTTTTTTTTTTACAAATATAACGATGACTAAAGAATTGCGCTCTACTTCACAGTAAAAAGTTAATAAAACTATGGATCAACATTGTAGTAATACATAAATAACTATTTCAAAGAATAACATGATCATAAAAAAAAAATAAATAAATAATAACCACGCACAACGCGCGGTTTCGTGACTAGTTAATAAAATAAAAGTAAACCCCACAGGTCACACATCACATAGCTCCCAGAAATGAATTATGCAAATTTATTCAAACTATACTAATTTAAGGTAGTAGATAGAAAATCCAAACAACATTTCCTATACACCGAACATACAATTCACGTATGCACACAAACCATTCTTATGCCAATTATTTATAAGCAATTACAAGTAAAGCCCCAGTTGATAAGCCATATCATATAATGCTAATTCCTGTTAATGAAAATTTCTAGTTAATAATACGAATTTAGACTTAACTGAGCATTTTAAAGATGAATAAAATCATGATTAATAAATAAATAACAAAAACCAATTGTATCACTTAAATAATAAAATGCAATAACTTGTTTTCATTGTTTTATTTAATTATATCCCACACGGGTTACATACTAGTTTTACTAAGGGAATTAAGCTAGTTGGTTGAGAATTACGATTGATTGGTTTTGCATTTACGTGTGTCGGTATTGGATAAGATTCGTTTCAACAAGACTCTTTGCATTATATGCGTGCAAGTACTTATATATTCTTCTTCTCCATTTTGGTCCAATAACTTCATATTTAATGTAATTTTAGATTGCTAACACTCAACTCGGTTTTTGGCTTATGCCACTTTTCTTTAGAGGGTATTATTATATTATATTTTTTAGCTACTGGATAATGTTACCCAATTTAACCCTCACATGAAGTGGTTGTTATCTAAGAATGGCATATGTAAACCTAACCTTGTTTTGTAACATAAATTATATTTATCATTTGTATAATTCTATGTGAAATTCAATTTGCAATATATATATTTTTAATTATTACTTTACTGCTCCATAAACAATGTTACGTACATTTTCTCTCTTTTAAGGGTAATTGACATATTTGAAATTTAATATCTTTTGAACTTTTGTTATGGATGTGTAGTAGGTGGCTAATCCCAGTTTCATCTTTTCATTGTAAAATAATTATATTTGACTTTTGTTATGGATGTTTAGTAAGTGGGATTGTGTAAAATGTGTAGTTTTTTATTTTTTATTTATTTTTATAAACTTTTAAATAAGGATAGGGTCACACCAATTCCCCACCTTAATCTTTTAAATTTCCCTAAAATATAGCCTTTTATTTTCTTGGACAATCACACATGTTAGTGCCTAAATATAAGGATATGGATGGAGAAGTGGAAACATATATATGTTTGGATAATCAGTGACAAGAAACAGGAAACATAGGTATTAATTATTAAAATAAATCTATATAATGTTCATCCAAAAGTATAAACGTGTATGAGTACGACAAATATAGTCTAATTTTAACTATAAACTAGCCTTCGAGCATGTGCGTGCTCAAAGGCTAGTATCTATTTAATCTACTTTTATGATCTCTTTTTATTTTTTTGGTATAGCCATTGCAGAACTAATCGATAATGCAATGATGAGGTAGGTCCCTTTCTGTTATCGTTTCAATGACTGTAGGTTTTCTTCAAATATGCATATGTTATCAATTAGGTTACCTTATCCACATTCTAGTTGAAGGAAAAAAACAAAGAAAATGATCATTCAATATAAAATTAAAACCATGTTTGTGGACCTTGAAGAGTACATATAATAATATAAAAATACTAGTAAATCACATCAAATAACTTTCATATAATCTACGCGATCGGTACAAAAATTACTCTCCCCCCTACACTACAACCCCTACTTCCCTTGTCTATTATGCATTGCCAAAGGCAAACATCCAGGGTCAGAGGGTGGAGGAGGTGGAAAAGCACTCCTATACTGTGAAAACTCCGCTCTCAAAGCAGCAACCTCAGCAATAAGCCCATCTAAAAGCTGTCCATGAGCTGCTTGAGTTGTCATAAAGGTCTCCATCATAGCACGAATAGGGCGAGGAGGAGGAATGGTGGGCTCCGCAATTGCGCCATCAACATGTACCTCATCATCACCATCGTCAGCAACAGTAGCTGTAGGATCAACAAGACTCTCCTCAGCATGAACATCTACAGCAGTGGACTGTACTTGTGATCTTTTTGATAAACCAACACTTGGTCCAACATTCTTCTTTTGTGCACTCCACTATTTGAGAAAGGTGGCTCCTATAGGGGCTGTGATGTGGATCAACTCTAGGGAAGGAAAGTTTTCTAAGTGTAAATAGTCTAGAACCCTATAGACGAAAACTGGAAAGAATAGACCATACTTCTTACATTTGCTCCTATGCGCCTCAGCAAGCATTTGAATGAAAAGGGAAGGAAAACAGATAGAGGCACCAGTGACGAGGGCGTACAAAAAGTAACATCTCTCTATAGGAATAGTATGGACATGGGAGATGGGGAAGATGTTGTGACAAGCTATCCTAAAGAAGATATAATTAAGCTCGGTTAACTCGAGTTAATTCTTGGGTTAGATCCCCATGTCATTGATCTTCTGCAAAGAAGAGTCATGACATCAGATATATTAGGATGCTCCGAGTATGGATAAGTAGGTCTACTAATAAGAGGTACATCAAGAGCCTTGGATACATCGTCCTTAGTTATGATGAAACTTTGACCTCGAATCCAAGTACCTAGATCATTATCACAAGAACGAATATGGAGATTGGAATAGAACTCTCGAATCAGGGCACCTGGAGGGGGTTGTAAATCTTTACACAAAGGTAACTTAGTCCTACACTGTAGATTCCTATGGACAGAAAGAGGTAATTCATCTAGATTGATTTGTCGTTTTGGCCAAATATTCCAATGCTGAATTACATTTTTAAACCTTTGCTCATTTGTAATTGTTTGAAAGCTTATTTGATCAAATGCAATTGCAGGCTTAGATGAGGAGGTAGACAATCTTTTGGCTTTGGTTTTAATGGTTTTAGACTTCTTAGGAGCCATAACTAGGATCTACAAAGACGGAATGAAAGCGCAACAAAAAACCAATATTTAGAATTGCGTTAGAGACACATAAATACGTTGTATATATGCATCAGGAATAGACTACATGATGCATGGATGCAATTGGGGCATGAATGAATGCATTGAAATGATCAATTTTCTGGAAATATATGAACATTGACCCATGTAGTCAAGTTATTTGGAAAATATGCGACACCCACACTATACATTGTGGAGTGGTGTAATTTCAAGCAATTATACGCAATTCAACAAAACATGCTAACCCACTAGTGACTACCAATCCATTAAATTGGCAATGTTTATCAATTTTTTCCAATTATACCCTATTCAACAAAACTCCAAGCTGAGCTGTTAACAAAAGATTGGTGAATGAACCAACATGCATACCCAGATGTGGAAAAACCCAATATAAACGATATAGAATGTGTCACCAACATGCATACACAACAACTCATAAACTAGTTCAAATCAAAACTACTCATATTCATCAAAATCCCTAAATTCCCAATATGAATACATGAACCCAAATTTCCCATTTTTCACAAGTAATGAGTTCTTTGCAATTAAAGGGTACAAAATGTGTGTACAACATCCATACAAAAAAACCCATTACATATTTCATGTCAAAACACCCACACCCATAAAAATCCCCAAATTCCATTTGAACACATGAATCGTAAATTCATGTGTTCATTTACGAAGAAGCTATGTTTATGTAATTATAGGCTACAAATTGTATGAATAACATGCATATGAAAAACCCATAAACCATTTGCAAACCACAACACCCAAAATCATGAAAATCCCCAAACTTGCATAGTTCAAAATTTCACAAGAAGAGGGAGAATAATGCAGGATTTTCAGTTAATTTGAATGCGAAGCAAGGGTAAAAGAGTCTTTCTACAATTGAGGATCTATGTTTGGAGCCTGGGAAGTCGCTTTTGAGCCTGACGAATCGAGAGCAATCGCACTGCTGCTTCTAAAAAAAACTGAGGAGTCGAGTGCAGCAATCCAACACCAGAAATAAGACTGACTAGCCCAAATATGGAGTATCCACATAACTCGATAATACAGTAAGCGAGTACTATATTACTCGCTACCTACAAAATCGAGTTGTATAAAACTTTAACCGATCCAACACCAATCGTCTAGCAATCTATTTGTACAAAGAAGTTTGGGTGGACTTCTGTATTTTTAGATGGGTCGAAGGCCATTTGACTGATCCAAAGAGGGGGGGGGGGCATTTGTCAGAAATACTCAACTACATGGGTGTCGAGTATTGTATGTGTAACTCGCTTCTTCAGTAACCGAGTTTAATAATTCGACCAATCCAATACTAATCAGATAGCAATCACACAGTACAGAGAAGTTCGCTGGACTCAGGGATTTGTTCGATTGGTCGAAATCCACGTTCGACTGATCAACATCTGTACTCGGCTACTGTAGTGTCGAGTTATTAATATAACTTGCTTCCTTTGAAGGCGAGTACTATCTTGTTGTGGATAACACTGAAACATTGAGGCTGCTACACGTAACTCGATATTGCTGATATCGAGTTATGTGTAATCCCTTACATACACACAATATTTTTTAATTATGATTCATGAATTTAAAAAAAAAAAAAAATTGGGTTAACTCTATACCATTATTTAAGGAGTTTCTACTGTTTCAATTCCTCAATTTTGATACCCAAAATATCTTCAAATTTACCATGCCAACATGTAAAGCTTAAATAATAGGATTAACCCACTTATTCCAACACAAGTTTCTAATATTATATTCTTAAAAAAACCTCACATTGAATATGCAAAAAGGAGAAAAACACAACTAAATTGCAAAATTGCTATTTTTTTATTCTTAGAAAAAACCTTACGTTGGGTAAAAAAAAAAAAAAAAACTATTGAAATACCCTTAATTTAATAACTTCTCTTTATCTCTAAATCTAAAGAGAAGGTTTAAAACATTAAATTGATACTAGCCTCTGAGCACGCGTGTGCTCAGAGGCTTTTCTTTTTTTGGGTAAGGGTTAATTTTGAGCATTTATTATACTTTAGGATTACTACATTTTTTAATCACAAAAAAAAACTTAGGGGTGTGATGAAAAATTATTTCACCACATATAATACTCATCACACCCTTAGGTTTTTTTTTTTTTTTTTTTGGTGATTAGAAAATGTAGTAATCCCAAAGTATAATCGGTAGCTCTAAATTAACCTTTATTTTTTTTTTTTTTTTTTTTTTTTTTTTTTTTTTTGGTGATTAGAAAATGTAGTAATCCCAAAGTATAATCGGTAGCTCTAAATTAACCTTTACATGGCCTATAGAAGAGCCTCTGAGCATGCGTGTGAGCTCATGCACATGCTCAGAGGCTAGTGTTTATTAAGAATGCCTATTTTAGGCTTGAAATTTATGAAGAAAAACTATTACTTTTTGACGGGAAAGATTCTTCTCCACTTTGAAGTGTGAAAGAAAGGTTTGCATGAACATGTCAGTGCTTCTTCTCTCTAAGAAATCAGCTACTATGTAATTGATGGAGTGGATGAATACACCAAGGCTCAATCTACCGGTATGACAATCCGAGTACGATTTGTTGATTCCTGTTGAAAAAGCAAAAAATTTTAAGTGAAAATAGAGATAAAAGTAAATAAACTTAAACAAAGGGAGATGTTGATAAGGATTCACCATTAGCATCTGCTTTATGTTGTTGTAAATGGTTTGAGGAGGTGAAGTTTGCGTTGTTTTTATAGCAACGAGAAGTGTTGGTGCATGTTAGTTATGTAAATTATTTGAACGTGAGTTAGCAAAAGGCGTGCATGATGGAAACTGTTAAAAACTGTTTAGTTTGAAGTTTATCACTTTCTTTTAAATTCGATTATTTTTGTTTGAGATTAAAAAAACAAAAACAAATGCTTGATTTTTTTTTTTTTAATAACTACACGTGCTTGAAACGTGCTTATTTTTCTGGCAACCATCAATTCTTTTCTTTAAAACTCCTTTTACTTCACTTTTCTTTCCCCACACTTTTTTCGGTAATGCGGTAGCGGTCCTCTCCTTTTACTCCATAATTCAGGGTATATTTTAGTAACCATTCAATTTGATTATCCAAACATTTTAGTATGGAGATAGTGAAATAACTTCTTGTGAAACATTTGGAAGGGTTAATCCTAGATGCTGAACCATAATCTTCTTTGTCATACACTATCATATATATATATATATGGCCGCAAGGATGAAAATTAGAAAACATTTTTATTATTCAGACTTTGTTTACTTTATGAGATCCTTATATGTTGTGGTCATGACATTCACAAAAATATAAGTTTCAAATGTGACTAAGAATAACCTAGTAACAACCTGTTTGATTATAATAAAAACAACTTGTTTACTTAAACAGTAAACTTAACTCGAATAACCTGTTATCAACTCTCATATATATAAATTCATAATTCAACCATAAATCAAGTAATAAAAATTCACTCATCAACAAAAGCAAATACTTATTTCATTCAACCATAAAGAGTGAAGTTACTAGTCCAAAAGGTTCCACCCTCCGTACTATCAACTTTAATAATATGTCAAAGTTCCATAATTCATACCTCGAAGATTATTACATGGAAAAAAGTTTGAGTGATCCAAAAACTAAAAGACATTACAAATTGGGGCAATAAAAAACCAATGTGATTACACGGCATATCAAAATATCACTGATTAAGAGACTAGATTAGACGAGATTGAGGGTTCCATTGAAGGCCCGGCGCCTTCCTTGTGCTCATTGTTATTGATATTCATGCTCATTTTATCTCTAGTGAGCTCTTCCAATTGTGATTGTGCTACATCAAATAAATTGTTTCTCACCTCATTAAAAACTTATCTATGCATTATAAATAAGAAATTTCAAAACCATGGGTAATCAATCAATTGAAGCAGTTATAATTTTAAATAAATAAGTCATTTGCATAGTAGTAAGAACAAAATTTACTATAAACAACTTGTAGTGTCTACTGTTTACCAAGTCTGCCAACAAAATCTATAAACTATTACATTTTGAATATGCATAAATATAACTTGTGTTACATTGGTCAACCATCATGCATCATTCAACTCAATTTATTCCATTTAAAATCTCAAGAATATTGTGCATATTCTATATGTTCTATTTTGATAACTCAAATCCTTTGTCCATAGAGCAGCTTTTATGCCATTTAGAGTTTTATTACACCTTTTCATGATTAATATTCAAAGGATTGAAATATTGACATTTTATGGGAAATCCAGAACCTTTTTGACATATATGTTATTTTCTTTTTAAAAAATCATCATAAAACTTAGAACTCATTCAATCAACATATAAATCAAAAATACATTACCTATATCTGCCCCTGCAGAAACAGGAATGCTCAATGGCACATTAAATTTCCTTGGACAAGCCCATTCCAAATGGCGCTTCAAATTTTCAGTAATATCTACTCCGACAGCAGTAAATTCCTTTCCACACTTCTTGCATTTGCATGTAGGCTTTCCTTCATCTTTTGTCGGAAGCACCTTAAAGTAATGCCAAATAGCTGAACTCCCCCTCCTTTTGTAGACTTTGAGCTCAGTCTTAGCCTTCTTTGCCGGAGGCAGTCCAACCACTTCATCAGGTTGGGCATCTAATTCAATGTCTTTTCCTTCACACTTAATGTCAGTAGGAATCGTCTCATCACTTTCCATCACACGTATGTTAATTACTTGACAATGACACAACATAATATATAAGATTAACTTTTATTACATTAAATGCAACATATTATATTATCAAAATAATTTAAAATAAATTATGAAAATTTTGATTTCTTCTAATTATTTGGAATATAATTTTAGTTGATGTCAAATTATAAAATTATTTTTGCAACTGATGTATAAATCATTTGTTATTTTAGTAACCGTGTATGTGATATGATAATTTAAATAAGTCATTTACAAGTGACAAAATTTCCATCTAATAAAACCTCCATCTTTCCATCTCTTTTTTTTTTTTTTTGGTTAAAAAAAAAAAGAAAAAGCAATCAATGTCGTAGCGATTAACAACATAAACGAATGGATATACAATTATTTGTTTTCAGATGACAGATACAAAGAAACTTGAAACGAAATCATAGAGCAAGACCCAATTATTTTAAAATCAACATAAAATGACTAACACAATAAACAAAATCTACAATTTATTGAAAATTTCATACCTTGATAGTGGATTCTACTGGGATTTGTGCCCTAGAATCCTATTGTATAGTGCTATGTATTACATTATGTATGACATGATGTATGACTTAATATTGCAATTAATAAAATTGTTTTATTATTATCTAAAATAATGGTAACATGAATGTTTGGACATTATCATATAGTCCATGAGATGCATAGTATGTGATTTATGTGATTTAGTCACAGAAGATATAAGTAACAAGTTCTTCGTAAACTCAGAATTTGGTTCGTAGTCGGTGATGAAATTGGGCATTTCATCTATGAAGACTATAACATATCAACTAAGATGATTTGTCTTGATCATGGAAGTGGTAACTTCTAGTTGATATGTTGACATGTTTTAAGAGTTAAAACATATTGAACAGGACTGCTGTGAGATTTATTATTCTCTTAATGACTGCCAATTGAATAATAAATCTCACGACTTTCATTTACATGAACTCTTAATCCTAAGAGAATAATGGACATGATCATGAAGTGTAGGTTGCTTTGATATATTAGGAGTGAGATCTAAAGTAATGGTCAAAATCTCAGTATGTTGGGCAGCCATATTTAGTGTTGATAGAACATATATTCTCAAGATAGAATTCATAGTCTCTTAACAGAGATACAAAATATTCCCTTGAGATAAGTTTAATGGATTTGTTATTCAGAGAGTTAGGCCTAACCACTTTAGTAAGAATAAAGTATATATTTATGGAATTGGATTTCATAAATATATGATGAATAACTTAAAAGGATTCAATCGAGTATTCAAGGATTAAGATGTAGTAATTCACAAAGTGGCAGTCTTCATTCCTGACTTTGTGTTACTACGAATATTTTATGAAGGGGTTGCATGTACAATAAAGTCTTGGGATATAATTTATAGATAAGGCCTAGAGTGCAACTATATTTATATAGTGGTATTAAATATAGTTAATGGTAACTTTGGACTTGTCAAGAGTTGACAGAAGAGCCCAAGGCCTATTGGAGCTAGTGTCTTATTGGTTCCTTTTGGTCCCACTTCAAGCCACATACTAAAGCCCAATTGGGAAGGCCCAAAAGGCTAGCCCAATTAGATAATCATATATATAGAGAGAAACATACAAATTTTAATAGGAATAACAATATGACAATGATTTGGTATGTATGTGAGTGTTGGACACTCTTTAATTCTCTCTAGAACAAACTTATATATCTGATTGAGAGACCACACATCTTGGGAGTTAGTGAAATTGGAGTGAAGATTGAAAGTCTTTTCAAAAACTTCTGAATTTTCGGTTTTGAATTTCACTGCTTCAAGGTACATAATCTTACTCTCTAATTCTGAAACTTATATGGCACATGTTGACAATTGTGAACGAAGTAGATCTGTTAATTTAATTTTTCCCTTCGTAGACTCTTGTTTCCATCAGATTCGGTGGTTGAAAGGTGAAGACAAAGAACAGAGGGCAGCCATAGTATTTAGGAGAAGCTAAATTACAAGGGATGGTTAGGGATTTGAGGGGAAGAGAGACTAGAAGGTTGAGAGACATGTTCAGGATAGACATTAGTAATAAATCTGTAGTGTAGTGTAGATGAAAGAGGGTGGATGGAGTTTTGAGGAGAAGAAGAAGAGTCATAGACAGAGTAGACGATGGAGACAAAGAGACACAAGAGATTCACTGCACTAGAGAGGCCTAAGGTCTGGTTTTGCGGGGGAGACCATATTATCGTTTCAAATACTCGATTACCACGATGTCGACTTATATTTATAGTACTCGCTACCTACAAAACTGAGTTTTATATGCTTGGCCGATCTAATACCAATCAGATAGCAGTCGTTCCTTACAGAGAAGTTTGGCTGGACTCCTGCATTTTTCTAGATGGATCAAACCCCAGCTCCAACTGATTAAAATACTGGACTACCTTTTATTTATAGTACTCGATTATTCTATAATCGGAGACCATACTCGCTACCTATAAAACTGAGTTTAATATTTTGACCGATCTAAGACTAATCGTACAGTAATCGGTTTGTACAGAGAATTTTGCTGAACTCAAGGATTTTTTCAATGGGTCGAAACCCAGTTGGACTGATCGAAATTTTCTTTATAATACTCGAATACTAAAGTATCGAGTTTTATAATATAACTTGCTATTTAGACCAAGCAATTTCTGGTCGTGGTAATCACAGTACACGTTAGTCGATATTACTAGTCTCGAGTTACTTAGGTTTACTCGATATCTCTAACATTGAGTTATATTGAAAACCCCAGCTTACATAGTACTCTGGATACACGCTCTCTATGCATGTTTCTTTTGTTGTCATTTGCAGCTCAGTTCTATCGATTCTCGATAATATAAAAGTTTATTACAGTTTTCATGAAGCACTTTTGCATTGCAATAACTAGTTGCTTTTGAGAAGCTGGAAATCATAATAAACATATTACTTTACTGCTTCAATTACTACATTTTACATGTAACTGAATTGTTTGCTTGACCAGCTTAGTGATATCTACTCTAGTACATAACATTAATGCTATTCACAAAGTGCATGACCACATAAGTACATAACAAAAGTACAGAACTTAGTATTAGCCTCCAAGCAAAAAATGACCAATCTAACACTGTCTTTTCGTCATGAAATCGAGTTACTGATGTTTTTAGGGGGCTTCCTCAGGTAGTAGGGATCATCCTGGTTGCGCAACATACGTCCGTTATTACCCATCCACCTTGGCTGCCGTACCTGCTGTAAACAGTTCAAATATGTTATGTACATTGGACCTATATAAGTTATTAACAAGCAACATAGCCACGACAACGCTCAGATTCATGACTTAGGATGAATAATATGACAAAACTATTAAACAACCTCATTTCACGATTCTCCAATAAGCATCATATTTAAATACCAATTGGACTCATTTGCCTATCCATGCATGAACACCAATGTTTGTTTCATAACTAGTCCAAATACTTACTATAGCAATAGAGAACAATTTAGTCCTACTCAGTTATTAACAATCATGTAATGATTTATATGACAAAAGTTGTTAAGAAATGGAAGCTTTACCTATGACGCAGCTCCACCACTAGTTGACTCCGCATTTCGAGTAGGAAATGTTCTACGGTTGTGCCCCTCTTAGCGACACAACCCACATCTTGATTTTGGTCCATTCTCGATCCAGAAGGAGCTCGGCAACTCCCTATCATTATCATCCTCGTCCATATCATTGCGGATACGTGTGGACTTTGGCCGACCTTTGTTCCTGATCAATCGTGGGTTGGGCATCACTAGTCGAGTTTCTTCGGGATCCGGCTATTCTAATCTGTCTTTCAACGGCTGGAACATCGGTTCGTAGTTGTGGTATCTATGAGTCACGCTATAGCAAGGATCAATCAACTATTGTGCATCGTGCTTATACTTAGCACAAATTGCTATTACGTGTGAACATGAGATCTTGAGCGCTTCCCATTTCCCACACGTGTATGTCATACTTCGAAGATCTACCCTATGTGTGTGTTGTCTGCCCCCACCATTCAGAGGATTACCCGGTGTGACAACCTGATATATCCACGCTTGTGCGGACATCCGTGTTTTATTCTTGACCTGCTTCCAACTGATTTAGAGTGAGATTATGACAAGCGTCAAAGTATGAGTTCACTTTGAAAAAGGTGAACCTTACCATTGCCGTTATTGGCAAGTTGCGTGCACCTTTCAGTACTTTATTAAAGCACTCTGATCGGTTGGTTGTCATTGCTCCGTATCAACACCCTTGATCGTGTGCAAGTGTCCACTTTTGTTTGTTTTCAGATTCAAGGTACCCGTGTGCAGCCAGCTTGACATTACGAATTAATTCTAGTGTGGCTTCAAACTTTCTGACTTGATTTGTACTTGCTACTCTCCATACCAAGTTCTTCAACTCCAGAATTTTCCATATTATGTTCACATTGCTGACTACATGGTAGAGGCAATACCGGTGATGGACCTTGGGAGGTTGCAACCAAGTCATACTTGTGTCATCAAAGCAGGCTTTTATCCCCAAATGTTGGTCAGAGACGATGCAAAGATTGGCCCTGTCCATAATATTGGTCAACCATGCCAAGAACCATCCCCATGTCTCCTTGCTCTCACTCTCAACAACGGCAAATGCGAGCGGATAAGCCTTGTTGTTAGCATCCGTTGCCATTGCTATCAACAACTTCCCCTTGTACTTGCCATAGAGGTGTGTTGCATTGATACTTATCACCGGCTTGTAATGCTTGAATCCTTCAATACACGGACCAAAAGCCCAAACGGCACGGTTAAACGTGCAAGTTCCTAGTACGTTACGGTTATCGCACTTCAACTGTGTCATTGTGGTTGGATTTGCATCTTTTAGCGCCGTCAAAAACCAAGGTAATTTTGCATATGACTCATCAAAATCCCCGTAGATGGCCGCAACCGCCTTCTATTTTGCATCCCAAACCTTATAGTGAGATGCCCAATGGTCGTGCTTCGCATGCAAAAGACTACGCAGGGTTGCTATTGTTCTTGAAATGTCTTCGCGCATGTATGACTCAAGTGTGATGGCAATGAATTGATCCACCTGGAGTGACGACCAAGTTTGGGGACCCTTACATGTTGTGATCTCCCACAACTTGTGCCTTTTACTATTGATAGCTCGAACTAAACACAGAAATGCATCGTTTACACATGTCACAACCAATCTCCCGAGGTCTGACTTCATGTACTTAAATTTCTTATTAAGCCCTATAGAGAACATGGTTAACGCATGCTGAATTGCAACTTTATTCAAAAATAGTATCCCCTTGCTTGGTTCGTCCCCCGGCCTCCAACTCATTAGACCTGTTTCCAAGGAAGGTGATGGGTCATGAATGTTATCCTATGTGTTTGACGTGAACCAGTCGGGGTTAGGGTTTGGATTAGGGCAAGTATCCGCATTGTTTTCCACTTGTAGTTCATCTAAAAATTTCGGATTGTCCTCCAGTCCATCATTATCAATGAACTCCTCGTACACATCTCAAGTGTCATCCATTTCAATTGCCTCGTCCAAGTGTGTTTGGATATCTTCATTTTCTTCAATATACCCTCGACTGTCACGGGTATGGATAGACCCTAACACTTCGGCAGCTTCAATATTGTCCATAACAACCACATTGCATGATCCAATGTTGTAAGGCAAAGACGTCTCAGCTATAACTGAAGGGTACACGATGGTTACAAGAACTGATTCTTGCTCCCCAGCTCTACCGACATACTGTGAACCCTCATCGACATTACACCCAATAGTGTCAACAATCACATACAAGTCAGAACGTATGAATTGTGGAGCCCGCTTTATCACTCCCCACATTATGTCCACATCATCGTCGCATTGTAACGGAATTGCATTGTAGAAAACTTGGGTACCCACCAGTTGTTGAGGAGCTCAAAATACAATGGAGATGTCATGGGAATCCTTGTCTAACCCCAGAGTTGACATTATCTTCCGCTTCAGTTTTCTCATGTGTATCCCACATTTCACTTCAATAAGTGTTTGCTTTAGGTTCGGACCTCAGTATGATAGCCCACGCAAATCATTAATATATGCCTCCCCGTCGTAGTAAACGTAGAAGTAATAAGGACTCATAACGAACCTGAACCACAAATAGTAATAGTTGTATCATGCTGTGTAATATTGTGAAACCATAGGCTAACTATATATGCCCTATGTTTAGGTGTTCATGCAGCTAAACAAACCTAAGCAAATTGTGCTAAAAAACCCATCTTGTTTATCTAAAATAAATACTAACATAGCAAAAAGTATTGATGCTAAAAATATAATATGGAATAATCGTATGATCTAGTCCATCAAACACCTAAATTCAAAAACGAAAATGTTCGCACAATGTGTATTGTTACTCAAATGAGAATTATGAAGCATGGCAAATAAGGGAAATAATTCGTAGCATGCAACATGTATTGCATTATTATGTTCAAATACCCCCCATTCTTCTAACAACAGTCACATAATTTGTGTTATCATAAATGGACTCATGCATTATTATGTTCAGATACCCTAGTGAAGACTCACAACATTCAAAGAATTTGTGTTGTGTTAAATACTGTACCACATTATTTTGTTAAGATACCCCCATTGACCCACAACATTCACAGAATTTGTGGTGTTAAATACTGTACCACATTTCCATGTTCAGATACCCCCCATTCTTCCCACAACATTATTATTCAGAATTTGTGTTATCATAAATGGACTCATGCATTATTATGTTCAGATACCCCCATTGAAGACTCATAACAATCACAGAATTTGTGTTGTCTTAAATACTGAACCACATTTCCATGTTCAGATACCCCCCATTCTTCCCACAACATTATTATATAGAATTTGTGTTATCATAAATGGACTCATTCATTATTATGTTCAGATACCCCCATTCTTCCCATAACATTATTATTCAGAATTTGTGTTATCATAAATGGACTCATGCATTATTATGTTCAGATACCCCCATTAAAGACCCACAACAATCACAGAATTTGTGTTGTCTTAAATACTAAACCACATTTCCATGTTCAGATACCCTACATTCTTCCCACAACATTATTATTCAGAATTTGTGTTATCATAAATGGACTCATGCATTATTATGTTCAGATACCCCCTATTCTTCACACAACATTATTATTCATAATTTGTGTTATCATAAATCGACTCATGCATTATTATGTTCAGATACCCCCATTGAAGACCCACAACAATCACAGAATTTGTGTTGTCTTAAATACTGAACAACAATTCCATGTTTAGATACCCCCTCCCACAACAATCACATAATTTATGTTACCTAAAATTCTGAACCTCATGCACTATTATGTTCAGATACCCCCATTGAAGTTTCATAACATTCATTGACTTTGTGTTGTTATAAATGGTTATCAGTTGTTACCTATCAGGTGAGATGTTGACAGAATGGAGAAGACAATGACGTTATGAAAATAACTGCACTTGGTGAAGCTGGTCAGTTGAAGTTAAAATTGGCAATAGATGTTGACACAATGGTAGAATGCACAAACCGGTCCATGTTCAGAAGGGAACCCGCACGAAGAAGTAATGGCAAATGGTCAGTGGTCCCAGAAGGTAGGGGAGGAAATGACAAAATCTACCGCAGTACTCGAATTTATGTCAATCGAGTTTCTATAACTCAGTTATACAAAGACCAAGTAGCATTAAGGTGTGGTACGATTGGCAGTAGAACTTGGTTATATGGATATCGAGTATTATTTACTTCACCTAAAAAATAGTTGGGTAGCATTTATACGTACTCGTCTTTGTCTTAATCGAGTTATCAGTTACTGTACTCGATTTAGTCATAGTTGAGTATTATACCCTTCATATAAAAAGACAGCTTCATCTCATTTTGGTTGGGGAGTCAGGGATGGAGAAGAAAAGCCTTCTTTGCTTCTAAAGGTAACATGCCATTTTACAGTTTTAATTGTACAATTATTTACCACTGTACAATTATAGATTATGCAACTGTTTGTCAGATCTTGGAATAAGCATCGTGCATGTTAGTTGCTATAGGCCACTGGCACCTGTTGGTAGAGCGACATGGTACATGTTTTATCTAATAGCTCAGATTCAAAACTTGGTAAGTTCTAACTCCAGCACAGCTCATGCAGTTTTAACGTACAATGCTATTGTGTGTTCCTCTTTTAGGGTGGTAGATACAATGTTGTTTTCGTTGGTCGTGCTCCTGGCATATACGACAATTGGGCAGAAGTAAGTAGACAAGTTCATAAGTTCACAAATACTGAACACAGGTCATACAAAGATCGACGAGAAGCAGAATCTGCATACATGGAGCTCATGCAACGTAATGGTAGGAACGTGCAGTATGGTGCTTCCCTATCGTGGACATCTCCTACCATGTCGACATGAAGCCCAGGGGGGATGTCTCAAAGCGAAGGAACCAACTATTGCGATGGAGACATTAGGAATAGATTGTTGAGGTATCAGTTAGACGTTTCCATTGAGGAGTGTGACGATGCAAGGAGGATTGCAACCTTGAGTACTAACATGCTGAGTGAAATGGTAGCCCATGTTATGGGAGATGATGAAGTTCATGATTTGACACAACAAGGAAGTGCAAAATGAAGGCGAAACCGTGGCTTCTGGTTGTGGTAGTTATGAATCTAGTATTATTACCATGTGTGTTTGTGAGAGATATTGCCTCAAGTTTGCACTAGAGATTGGCTGTATAAGTTTTTGAATACCCTGTTGGTTTCTCTAAGCACCAAGTTTATTTTGGAATCTGTCTTGACTTGCAATTGCTTGTACTAATTGTTAACATTGGCTAGATTGTTTTGGTAATTGTGCTCGGCTTTGGATAGCCTATAAGTACTTTGTTCATATCTTTGTGCCTAGAGAAAATAAAATATACTTGTTCTGAAGAAGTTGCGAAAATAACGGGCAATTTGACAAGTCATAACGCTTATGTAATATACCCCTTGCCTATTATGATTTTGCAGTATGAAATGAAGCCATCTTGAAAAAGAAAATACAGAAATGAACACCACCTAGCAACGAAACAAAAAAGGCATTTGCCAAACTCTTTCATTACCTAATATGCGGTTATGCACATATGGATCTTAACATATAGAAATGTACGTTTCCATTGCATTTAACGATATTTGTCATTTTACATATATCATAGTGCCTTAGTAGAAGCTATTCAAACATCTGTGTATAGAACCTAATGTATGCACATAATACTCATTCAATCGCTAGCTGTCATTTGTATGTGCAATATATTGTCTTCTAGTG